>NC_081789.1:25615695-25768195 GCF_963082965.1 Carassius carassius
ATGTGGCCAGTCCCATCGCTGTGCCCAGTGTGGCTTGAGGAACCACCAGCGGGATGGACGGCCACATGCTCGCCTACAACATAGAAAAGTTCAACAGAAGGAATTCAATATGTATATTATCATGCAGGGTTTATCACAGGTCTTCTGTTTCTTATTTTATTCTCAAAACATCTGAATTCAGAATAATGGCACAATGTTTTCTAGATGAAATGACATGCAACACACAAACAAAATAGAAAACGGATTCAAAAATGGGAGTCTACCAGAAAGATTTATAATCATGTTATGCCATAGGGCTTGGATATAACTTTTGTTTGGCTTTATTTGTGAAACATATGAATGTGGAAAATGTGTGCAATATAAAATGTATGTATTGCAAATATATACTAATATATACAAATAATATTAATATTATTTATAATACCTATCTATCTATCTATCTATCTATCTATCTATCTATCTATCTATCAAATTAGTAAAAATAGAACTATATATATATATATATATATATATATATAATAAAATATATTATATTTTAGTTTTTCTCTCAGGGATATTACATTTCTAATTTGTAAAAATGAAAAATTGTAAAACAACAAATCTAATAAAAATATTGCTATAGTATTGCTATATTAAAATATTCTGAATACACTCCTTTCTTCTGGTTTACAGCTATCATATCATTATTAAAATGTAAATAACATACAGCACTTTCAAAGACTTAACATTAAGAATGAGTTATATATGAATTTTCCATTCATCCTGTAATTATTTTTTTTTTACTTTTTACTTTATTACTTCCTAATCTCATCCAGCAAACAAATCTCAAATGCCTCATGTTTTAAAATGTCAGTATCATGCTCAGTGATAAATGATTAATACTTTAACCAATCACAAGATCTCTTATAAAGTTTGCAGACCACACAATTGTGAGTGTGTTTTAATTCTTCAGTAACGTCGTATATAACTGGTGTCTATAGTGTGTGCCGTGTGTGTTCATGACTGATACTCACAGCAGCGAATGAGTAAGTGATGCCAAGCCAGATGGTAGATATGAGAGGAGGGACGAAGGTGAAGGCCAGCAGACCAAACACAGGCAGCGTCAACACGGCACAGAGCACCGCAAACACACCGCGCAGCCCCACATTGTCCTACAGCACAGACACAAACACAGTTAACATTAAACATATGACTGAAAACACAACAGAGGACAACGTACTTTAGTGGCATCATATAGTGATGCTTCTTATATTTCATCATGACACATTTAATAAGTTCGGGGTCGGTAAGATTTTTTTAATCATTTCGAAAGAAGCCTGTTCTGCTCAGCAAGACTGCATTTATTTGATTAAAAATACAGTAAAAACAGTTAAATTGTGAAAATATTATTACAATTTAAAATAACCCTTTTTTATTTGAATATATTTTTAAATGTAATTTATTCCTGTGATCAAAGCTGTATTTTCAGCATCATTCCTCCAGTCTCCAGTGTCACATGATCTTCAGAAATCATTCTGATATGCTGATTTGCTGCTCAAGTTGAAAACAGTTGCGCTGATTAATTTGTATTTTTTTCAGGAGTCTTTGATGAATAGAAGTAAATAATAATAATAATGAAGCATTATAAAAAAAAAAAGTATGTTACTTTTGATCAATGTAATGCATCCTTGCCGAATAAAAACAAAATGTGTGTAAGCTTGTAAATGTAATATCTGAGTGATATCTGTGAAAGCGTTTGGTAGTGTTTGATGAGCATTGACTTACGATGAGGATGCCGACGACAGCAGAAAGCACCAGTGAACTGTCATACACAGCTCCTGCGATGTACGCCGCCTCCTTCTGACTGTATCCACTGTATTTATCCTGGATAAACTTACTGAAGACACACACAGCAGCACATGAACAATGGGTACAAATCCATTTTAATGTAGAAACATCTACATGGTTCATAACTGTACCTGGCATCAGCGATGAAGGGGAAGATGCCATTATAAAAGAACATGATGGTAAGAACCAGCAGCCAGTATCTAAGAGACAGATGCTTCACATCCTGAACTCTCTACACACAGAAAACACAGCAGCTGTATCACTCACAACAACAAACCATTAAAACCATTAAAAATCTAAAACATAAAGACACTATATATATATATATATATATATATATATATATATATATATATATATATATATATATACACACACACATTTTATTTCTATTTACTGTATATATTTATATTTTTTTGTGTTTGTTTTTTATTTTAATTAGCATTTTTTTGCATGCATATATATATATATATACACACCAATTTTATTTCTATTTACTGTATATATTTATATATTTTTATGTGTTTTTTTTGTATCTTAATTTGCATTATTTGCATGCATGAAAGCATATATATATATATAAAAGAAAATTGTAAATATTTATTATATAAAAATAATAAATGCTAAATATTTATCATATACTTTTTACATTAGACACACACACATATCCTGTATAATATATATATATATATATATATATATATATATATATATATATATATATATATATATATATATATATGTATATATATATGTATATGTATATATATATATATATATATATATATATATATATATATATATATATAATAAAGAAAATGCACATATATAAATATTATTATTATTATTATCATCATTATATTATACTGCAGCAATAGCAAGACTAGTATAGTAGTATGGTATTCCCAACATATATCAGCTTATAGCATCTTTATCTGTCTCACCACTTTGCGTGACTCCTCCTGAATCACTCCATCCAATCCCAGCTGCTTCATGCCCATCTTATCCAGAACGCTGACTGTTATAGCCGACAGGAAGCCAAGAACACACAGGAACGTGCCTTTGCACATGAAACAGGTGCGTAAGGCTCTACAACATCCCCAGAACGTCAGATCAAGAGTCTGATCGTGTGCATGCTGTGTTTCTCACCTCCCCACAGCGTCCACTGCATACCATACTGAGACTCAAACCTCTGCGTCAGGAAGAAGTTCAGAACCGAGCCCAAGCGGGAGAAGGCCAGGGTCAGCCCAAACGCCAGAGCCAGCTCCTTCCCGCGGAACCAGAACGCTGTGATACGGTTCTGGACAACTGAGAGATGAAGAGAGACACATGATGAGATTTAACGTAACTTAATGCTTTTTCTGGGTGTGTTTGTAATATTTCTGGCAATGAAAATCCTTGTTTATTAAGTGTGTATAGAATCTGAGAAATAAAAGCACATTTATTTTAGGACTTTGAAGGGTTTTCTTTCATAATGCAGATAGAGATGTTAAAATGACAGAATGTTAAAATGTTTTACTTCTGTAATGTGACATATTTCTGATTTTCAACGTGCCATGGTCTCCAGAAAATCACAACAAATTCCTTGTGCATTTGTGCGAATATAGATCTGCATTTTCACAAACGTCTAATCATTTTCGAAATGTAATGTGACCACACATATATATATGCATGCATCCAGTGCTACTGAGAACCTCAACAAATTCCAGTGCACACTTGGTGAATAAAACTAACCTGAACTATTCTAACCTCTAAATTTAGAACAAAAGATTTGGCGTTCCTAGAGTTAAATCTGCGTAATGTCAGTGGTGTTACAGGTGAATATCTGATGTCATACTGGTCAGGGATCCATTTCCAGAACCAAACAGAAGTCGTCCGGTCAGCATGAGGGGTAACAAGTATGTTGTGCCCTTAAAATGAGACCCCAATGCAAAGATAGCTGATCCCAGCACAGTCAGGAAGGAGAACAGGAAAACACCAACTACAGGAGAAGAAGTACAAACACATAAACACACATTCAAAAAACAGAATTCTGAAGGATTTCTAAAGATAATATAAGGAAAATGTTATCCTGCTTACAGCGGTTTCCCAACTTATCAATGAGGAATCCTGCCATGATGACCACCACAGCATTCCTGGGAAAACAAGACAAGACTCAGTTTAAAGCTGATGAGTGTGGTGAAGCTTTATAGGGTGACAGATGGAAATTTAATTCTTGCTGTGTGAGTCTCACGTCCAGGCGTAGATGGCATAAAGCAGGTTGTACTCCTGTGGCGTCATTCCCAATCCTTCCACACACGCTCCTGTGCCATTAGCAGTGCTGTTACTCACCGTCCCGTTAGGACATGTCAAATTCTGTGAGAGAAAACAAAGAAAACATTGGTTCCCTCATCTTGTAGCAAACATTAATGTATTATATACATACAATTATCTGATTTCAGATTATATCCTTTTATCTATCCTGCTCTCATTATGTTATTGTGATTGGTTGGCCAAGTAGTTTCTGGTCACCCAATAAGATTTCACTCTAGTGTAAATGATCATTCATCTCTCTGGTAATTTAAAGTTTATGCAACTCATTTTCAATTATTGCTCTGTTGTATATGTAAATGACATCTCAAAAAATCAAGGAAAATGTGATTCCTAATAATATGACCAGATCTGCCTAAACTAAGGGTAAGAGACGTGAAAGTGAGGTCAGAGGTCAGTAGGTTTCTGCTCACCCCCTGAAACTGCTCCTGAAGGACACTGGGGATGTCAAAGCAGAAATAAGAGCCGAAAGTCAGCATACAGTTAAAAAACAGGACCACAAAGCGGTAATAGGCTGTAAAAACACACATAAACACAGATTCACAAGAGTGAGTCATCATGTGTAAGGTTACATCAAACCAAGACAGAAAAAAACAACACTAATGAGCTGAGTGTCTCATGAAGTATGATATAAGTTTAACATTAAATGCATCCCATCCGCCTCTGTTCATTTTAAATGGCACTGAAAGCAGTGAAATGCTAAATGTACCTTGTTCTGCAGCTTTGGCCATCTCGAGCTCAGATAAATCGCTACAGTCCTCCCAAATAACGACAAAGCAGACTCAATTCTTTTTGTTTACGTGACCCACAAAGGTGGAGATCTTCAGAATGCGCCGGAGATTTCTTATGATCTATAAATCATGATGAAATGATTAAAAGCGTTAAACTGCGGGAACAGTCGATCCGGATTTTCTATCGACTAATAGTCGTCCACGTTTCCTGTGACGTCACAGCCTGGGCGTCATGTGACTAGCCGAATGACGTTGTTTTTCGCAGCGCTGACTCAACGTTTAGTGTTGATTGGGTTATCACGAAACAGTCGAGACCCCAGATAATGAAGAGATTAGATTATTTAATCATGTTTGTTTATTTGTGTTTAAAATCAAATCAGTGCTCATTTAAGTCTCATGATGTGTAGGGAAATCTGTGGTAAATTAAAGCTCTTTAAACGGGCAAAAAAGACACAAAACCCTCGGTTTCACAGACTAGCCTTAAACCTAATCTCAGACTAAAATGTAAATCTGAGTTGTTCCAGATGAATGAAACTAGCACTGATTGATCATAAAATATATAAATGCTTTTCTTTTGTCTCAAGATGGACACCAGTAATGTTTTTTTTTTCTATGGCACATTTATAAAAAATACTTACATTTCCTAATTGAGGTATGCCATAATCCTGGTTTAATCTAAACCCTGTCTGCCAAAATATTTAAAAATGGATTTAGAATTTATATTTTGTTCCAGGTTTGTTCCACACACACACACAAATGAATTACACATAATGAAACTGAGGATGAACACTATTAACTGCGATGAATATATGTTGCAATTAAACTTTGCAATTGCGATTAAATGTTGAGATTAAGATAAATTTGGTTGGTTTACATATAATATATATATATATATATATAGTGTATAATAAATATACACTGAATAATTGTATACAGGATATATACTGAATTCGAAATAACACTGTGCAAAAAGATGACTTCCACAAATTTGTAGTCATTTTCGAAACGCAATTCGTACTACTCTTGTCCCTCTCAACACTCCGTATTTATTTACATTCGCAGACTGTTGGAAACGTTAGAAACTAGCAATTTACTGACAGTGTAGGAAACAATAAAACGCATTAAACGATATCTGAATCTCAATGTACATATAATAACTCGATTATCATACAGCATACAGTATATTTAAAATATGCTATAGTTTATATATATATATAGT
This sequence comes from Carassius carassius, assembly GCF_963082965.1. Classification (NCBI taxonomy): domain Eukaryota; kingdom Metazoa; phylum Chordata; class Actinopteri; order Cypriniformes; family Cyprinidae; genus Carassius; species Carassius carassius. The sequence goes on from NC_081789.1 coordinate 25,621,783, forward strand.
CATAATAAATGATTTAAAGGGATGCCAGCCGTGCAGAGAGCGAACACGTGGGAGATATCAGACTCAGAGGAAGAGAGTGATTTAAATAAACCATCATCTTCATCATCAGGAGAGAAGAAGAGGAGGAGGAGGACACAAGAGGAGGTGCAGGAGGAGCAGGAGACCAGAAGAGCTGCCAGAGAGAAACAGAGACAGGAGAAGAACAAGCTCAAAGAGGAGAAACTAGAAGAGCAGCAGAGGAGGAGAGAGGCAGCAGTGAGAGTGAGTCTGTTCAAACCGGAGAACTTCATCAAGAGTCTGACGCTTCAGATTCACGCAGGTCTGCTTCCCTCTCCACCTATTTTCATACAGTCTATCTATGCTCTCCACTCACTTCATCACACAAGCAGATATCATCATTCATCTGGTTTTACTATTAGTTATACACTATTATAATATCTGAGGTAGTATTAAGAATTGGCTTTTATTTTAATATTTTCAGTTCATTTTATGTGCTTTTGTCATTTTTATTAGTTTATAAAAAATATATATTTAGTTTAGTTTTATTTCATTTTTATATTTAGTAATTTTAGTCAATTTGAGTCTGTTGCCAAATTAACATTTCTAATTCTCAAGTATCCCCCCATCTTATATTTATTTTTTATTTTAGTGCTGTGAAACGATTAATAGCATCTAAAATCGTTTTTTGTTTATATATAATATGTATATTTCTTATGTATTTAGAAATGCAAATACATTCACGTATATATTTTAGAAAATATGTTGTTTATATATTAAATAGGGCTGTCAAACAATTGATCGCGATTAATCGCATCCAAAATAAAAGTTTTGTTTACATAATAGTAAGTCATTCAGTTTGTGTGTATGTGTTGTGTGTATATTTATGTATATATAAATACACATGCATATATACATATAATATAAATATACAAATGTAAATACGTGTAAATATTTTCAAAATATTTACTGTGTGTGTGTGTGTGTGTATATATATATATATATATATATATATATGCGCACATGTAAATATTGTTAAAATATATACTGTATGTGTGTGTATTTATATGTACGTAATATACAGTACACATACATATATTACATAAACAAAAACTTTTATTTTGGATGCGATTAATCGTTTGAAAGCACTACTTTATTTTAGCTTTATTTAATTGAACAGAAAAACTGAACTACTTTCCATCAGAAACCAGCCACTGATCTGATCACCAGATTTACTAGATGCCTGTACAATTCATAACACCTTTAATGAGTTCTTGATTTTATTATATTTTTGATTAGATATTGATATCAGTGTGTTCTTTCTCCTGTCCCAGTTTTTTCTAAATTAAACTTAACCTAATCCCTCTTCTCTCCAGCGCTGCTGCGGGACGCAGGCTGTGATGTATTACTCGGGACTCTGGATGGGTTACAGTGGAAGAACTGTATAGAGAATCAAGGTCTTCCTAACAGCATCATCTGGACACGACCAGCCCTTCAGGTCATTATAACTCGCACTGTTATTTCTAACTTTACCTGTCCATTAGCATTATATTATTATTGTAGTAATATAAGCAGACGTTTACGTGCTCATGAATGTCTCAGAAAGTGTTGCAGACTGAAGATGAAGCTAAAAATGGAGTTATTGAAGAAGATCAGGTCCTGATGGTGATCTCCCATAATGAGTTTGAGGACATGGTGATGTCACATAAAACTGAGACCAATCAGTCGGTCAGTCATTAAACATATTGATATAATATACTATTTAGTGTAATATTATTAATATTATATAATTAAAATTAATTATACATTATTATATTTCAATTATAAATCATAATATACTAATATTAATATTGTTTTTAGCACATGTATAATTATAATATATTATCATAATATTAATTATAAATGAAATTGTTAAAATTATTAAAATGTTTAATACAAAATGTTTTGTATTATAAAATGTTTGAATAATATAATTTTATATTTTTTTTACAATGAATATTACTTATAACATTTTGTATACATGTTAGTTACAATATTATTTTTGTTAAATTTATAATAATATGAATATATACATATACTTGTGTATTTTATTATAATTAATTTTAAATAACGGATTATAATTGTCATTCTAGGTTCCCATTGGTGTTGTGTATGAGGAGGCGGAGTCTCTGTTGCAGCATCTTTATAAATACTTGACCGAAGCCTCAAGGAAATTTGTCACAGTTCTAGTGATCAGTCATCAGCAGCGGTACACACATCTTCTCTCAAATCAGCTTATTATTAATGCTAGATGATTTCACAATAATGAGACTATTGAATGGACTTCTGTACAGATCAGGATCTGGGGATGAAGATCATTTTGACTTTCACCTCAGTCAGCATCATCTGGACACAGAAGCGGTCAGATAAATCCATCCTCACACTTGACATTTTTCAGTAATGTAAACTTCCAGTAAAATCATGTCTTGTTTCTGTGACGGGCAGCTGCTGGTTCACCTCCAGCTCTACTGGAATGTGTCAGTGAACTTCCTGTTCGGCTGGCAGGAAGTGACCGATCATGTGGTTGCAGTTACCAAAGCTGTATCCAAGAGACCTTACAAGTGAGTTTTTTTAAATTATACAAAAAATAAATCATTCTGCTTTTCCCCCCTAGCATATTATCTTTTGTACAAATTTAGGGTACACATTATTTATACTTATTAGTTGTTTTTAGAGGAATAGTTCACCCAAAAATGAAAACATGCTGAAAGGTCCTCACACTCAGGCCATCCCAGATGAAGATGGGTTTGTTTCTTCATCAGATTTGGAGAAATGCAGCATTCAGTCACTTGCTCACCAATGGATGCTCTGCAGTGAATGGGTGCCGTCGGAATAAGAGTCCAAACAGCTGATCAAAACATCACAATAGTTAACATCTTGTAAAGCCAAAAGCTCTGTGTTTGTAAGAAAAAAATCCATCAAGACATTTTTAACTTCAAACTGCTTCTGACTAAAATATAGTCTATAATCCATAATAACGCCTTCTCCAGTGAAACAGTCCATCTCCTGTCGTCTCACAATAAAATACACCCACATATGTTTTGGCTTGTAAACGGGACTTGATCTGTGCAGATTTCTCTCCTGATTCAGATATTAGTCATTACACATTTTAGCCCGGAAACAATTGATTAACATTAAAACATTAAACGATGGATTTGTTTCTTACAAACAAGCAGCTTTTGGCTTCACAAGATGTTAACTGATGGACTGAATTAGTGTGAATTACTTCTGGATTATTGTGATGTTTTTATCAGCTGTTTGGACTCTCAATCTGACGGCACCCATTCACTGCAGAGGAGCCATTGATGAGCAAGTTACGTAATGCTAAATTTCTGATGATGGAAGAAACTCATCTACTTCTTTGATGGCCTGAGGGTGAGTAATTTTTAGCAGAATTTTTGGGTGAACTATTCCTTTAAGAAATCTAACCGCTGTCTAGTGTTATTGACTATGCATCCCAATATCCAGAAGACACTATTGTTTTGCAACAATAGCTCTGTGTGTTTTGTTCTCAGGGTGTTGTGTGGTGAGCCTGATCTGGGGTTCTGTATGGACGGCTCGTGGTCAGCAGGTGTGCGGGTGGACAGAGACGGCCGCGGTCTCGCTCAGGTGTGGACACGTCAGATCCAGCAGCTGAACCGAGTCAGTCCAGCTCTGGCCAAAGCTGTGACGAGTGTCTACCCCTCTCCATCCCTCCTGCTGCAGGTGACGTGTGTTCAGACTCTCTCTGAACGCCTCTCTTTGTATGATCTCACTCTCGTCTGCTCCAACAGGCCTATGAGCAGCAGCCGTCTGAGGAGGAGCGACGCAGACTATTGGCTGATCTCGCTGTGGTGGGCGGAGCCAAAGAGAGGCGTGTTGGTCCTGAGCTCGCTGGCCGAATACATCGCCTTCTCACTTCCCAGAATCCTCATCTCCTGCTGGATTAAGGCCAGATTTTTGGGAGTGAAAAACTCATTTTGCACTTTATTGCCAGTATAGAAGACTAACCACCTTCTCTAAGTTTGTCCCTCAAATTATTGCATATATTGACTTCATAGATATGCCATCAATACTTGAAAATTAAACACTAATTAAACATTTTATAATATGTGTATGGATTATTTAAAAGTGACTTTGTCAATTTAAGACTGAAAAAGTGAATTTATGATATGATTTGAAAATATTAGTCTATTAATTGGTGTTGGTGAATATTAAGATTGGATTATCATGATTTTAATAGAAGATTAATTTCATTGATCGCTATTGATTTATTGATAAGATGATGCTTTTATTGAAAGTTGTTTTGCATTTTATCAGTATATATGTTTGGTGAAAATTGAACAGGGTTATTATCATTAACTAAAACTATATAAAAAAATTCTTAATTGAAATAACATTAAAATATAAATATAATATAAAGCTTTTTTTCAGCTAGATGCCAAGGCAACAATTTCTCTTTTTCATTTAAAGCACTAAAATACCTAAAAATGTACTAATTTATTTAAAACTAAAAACATGATAAAAACCCACACAGATGTAAAAAATTATAATAATAATATGATGAAAAAACACAACAAAATGATTTAAACTTGGACTAAAATTTAAATAAAAACCAAATATAAAAATAAAATCCAATTCAACAAACAGTTTGGGATGAGTTATGCTCAGATGTTTAATATTGGTGAAACACAAATTAAAAAGAGCAAATTATATATATATACATGCAAACATGCACTTATGATTTTTTTTTTTTACCTCAAAACAATGTAATCCGTAAGAAAACATGCAAAAGAGTACAAAACCATTCATTCATATATAGCGAGGAATCAAATATGAATAATTACAGAATGGGGTTAAACTAATGAATAAATGTTAAGTGAATAAACACACAGTCCTAACTGAAAACACACACTCTACAGTGTTTATCACATCAGATATGCATTTAGCTGTCATAGCAGAGCTGTAGCTCTCTGATATTGAATCAGGATAAATAATGTAACGCTGTAATTAACAGTCTGATTGACAGGCTCAGATATGAACCTGTGCTGGTTTTTATAGATGCCAGGAGGTTTTTCATGAACTCGTCTCTCAAAGTCTGAATGAATGAACTCAAACAAACTGATGACCACAATATTTCAATGATACTGCTGCAAATAGTTTGGCATGTGCTGATCTAAGATAAACCTTCTCAAAAAAGCGTCACCTGACTAGAAACATTGGCACTGGAAGTGAGCAAGTTTATGAAAAATTTTGATCTTTAACCCCATCCTGAACCCTGAACAATGAATGAACTATTTGGAAAAAAGAAGCAGATTACTACAGACACTGATTCACTGGATTCATGATTCACAACAAGTCCAGTGAATGTATTTTGACAGCTTGGCAAGGGATGAGGACCAATAGTTTGAGTTGAACTGATGCCGTGTGTATTTAAGCAATAGTTCACCTAAGAATGACAATTTTGTCCAAACCCACATGACTTACTTTGTTCAGCAGGACTTAAAATGAGGTCTTAAGCATAAAAAAAGATTCATACATAGGGCTGCATAATTTGGAGAAAAAATTTGAAATTTGAAAAAGTTCTGAATAAAATTCCGACTGTGGTTTAAAATGCTCTTTTAAAAACTGTTTGTAGGCCGGCACAATTTGGCCAAAAATTATGTGATTATATTTATGACTTGTAGTAATAGTAATAAATAATTATTAATAATAACAATTGTTGTTGTGATTAGTGATAAAATTATATTTTTAACAAAAATGTTTGGTGTAAAATTTGTATAATTAATATAATTATTTTAGAGTATAACTGCCAAATTACAATACTAATATATATGGCTTAATTTCTTCTGAATCTTCAAACATTATTTTTGGCAGAAAAACAGCAAAGAGCTCATGAAGCCCCTTTTTTGCAAACAACAGATAGTTTCTAAGTGCTTCTCTTTACCAGTTTTCTTTTGTTGACCTATTTAATTAAATAGCAGTCTTTGCAATTGTAAAATCGCACAGAATCATATCACAATTTGGGTTAATCATGCAGTCTTACTTGAACGAATGTGAGTAAACCATGAACTCTGCCCTTAAATGTGACCTTTGACCTGTGATTTACAGGTAAACACTGTGTGTCTCATGTCCAGCGGCAGCGTTTCCTCTGACATATCTCTAGCTCTGCAGAGAAGCCATCCGAGCCGCTCTCAGAGGCGGAGTCAGGCCAAAAGGGGGCGTGGTCTTGTGGAGTGTAGGAGGAGCATAGAATGCAAGAACCGCTGTCTTCCGGTTTACACACAGAACTGGCATCATTTCCTTTACAGTCGTCACCGGAGACAGATTCCGGCGAGCCACAGCAAGAACAGGAAGCAGATCTGTGCTGATATTTAGGGTCGGGAATGGAATTATGATCTGGGCTGGGGGCGGAGCCACAGCAGAGGTCAGAAGCTGAGGAGGGATCAAGGTAACAGGTTACATCCATTACAGAGACGCCATCCTGATAATGCGCATCATCTGGACAGGAAGTAGAATCAAGAGGCTTATCTTTACCGTGGTAGGAACCAGGGTTATCAGAGAAGGAACTAGAAATCAAGACGCGTTTGTTGTCAGAGGGATTGTGGGAGGGAAAAGGGCTTGTGTATTTATCAACATCGCTGTCTTCTGTTTGTGTGGCCTTGTCTTCCCTGTTGAGTGCACAGGCGTCTGCACAGCCGAGGGTCAGCACCCATCCCAGCTGGTTAGACAGCAGCAGACGCAGACCCGGTGGCAGAGGCAGCTCACGCAGAGCATCTGCGCAGTTGGGCAGCATTTTGCGCAGCTGTGTGCAGCACAGATACTGTAATGTTGTGGCCGCAGAATGTGAACGGATCAGCTTCATGCTGCTCTTGGCTGCAGTCGAACACACCATCGGATACAGACGCTTATTTTGCAAGTGAGTAGCTGCTATGCCTGACAGAACCACAGACAGAGGTGAAAAAGGAAGGATAAGAAAGATTGCCGTTTCAGTAGGAAATACAGTGACAGAGGACAGAAGAGAGTGTCTTACCGATGCAGCGGCGGTTCTTATAGAAGCTCAGGGTGCCGTGCCAGCTGTCCAAATGGACCCCGATTATGGACCCTTGACCGAACCGGGATGAAAAGTTCACCTTTGACCCCTTATGGTGTAGGTGACCTGAACCACGATAAAAGCAGATGAAGAAAAGAAGTTAAAAACGCATAAATATGTATAAACCTAAATAGTTTTTTTTTTATGTTTTTGAAAATCTCTTCTGCCCACCAAGGCTACCTTTATTTGATTACAAATACAGTAAAAACACTAAAATTGTGAAATATTATATAAATTTACAAGAATTATTTTCAATTTTAATATATTGTAAAATATAATTTATTGTGATGCGCAGCTGTATTTTCAGCATCATTACTCCAGTCTTCAGTGTCACATGATCACATGATGCTTCAGCATATCAGTTAAAAAGGACAGCGTCTATTTGAATTAGATCTTTTGTAACATTATAAATGACTTTATTGTCACTTTTGATCAATTTATTGCATCCTGGCTAAAGTATTGATTTCTTAAAAAAAAAATATCTAACTGAATCCAAACTATTGAATGGTAGTATTTCATACAAATGGATGGATAAAAATGTAAATTAAGACAGTTTTAAGTCGAAACGTTACTTAAAAAGACAGGATCAAGCTGGCATGATTCATTTTAGTCATTTTTAATGATTAAATCTGGTCGAAATAGTCCCTTATGGTAATAAATGAGTTTTACTTGTGTGTTTTATTAATACACAGACATGTGTGGGTCATTTAAAGTATTTAAATGAATAATAGTGAATATAGAAGGCAGGGGTCACATGATCTCTGACCTCACCTGTATAAGACAGACCCCAGCTGTCTCCATCCGTGCCAAACAAACTACAGAAACTATGTTTGAACTGATCCAGGTTCACTTCTGATGTCCCAACACCAACCATCTGGACTCACAAACACACAAAATACAGATGTTTAGTGTCTATCTATCTTGATCTGATCTTGATACATCGTCAGTGATGTGGTTTAGTGTCTCTGCTCATCCAGTCACCGTATCTCTCACCATATCTGTGCCGTAGACAGGAGATGTCATCTTGATTTCCCAGAAGTGCTGTCCGTCGCTGAGAGGCTTGGCTCCTCTGATGGCGGCGGTTCCACAGCTGTACTCCGAGTGGAAGATCACCTTCTGGTTAAAGCAGCTCAGTGACACCGAGGATGATTTACTCTCCTCGTCCCAAACCCAGTCACACCCTTAACACAATGACAAACACAAGCAACCATGAGTTCAGCTCTTCACTGTGAGAAAACACAGCAGCATTCATGGTTTTTATTAAAGGGTAGTATTTTCCTATGTACTGTTGCTGATTGTTTAGGAGTAGGACTTTTTTTTTTTACATAGTGGGTGCATTTTTTTTTTTCAGAAATGTTTAATTATTTATTTAACTTAAATAAATTCTCATTGTGAAAAATGATGACTGTTAAGTAAAAAAATATTTTTGGTTCATTCTGACTGTAATGTATTAAACTGTCTAATATTAATAGATGTTAGTGTTTTTAATATCTACTTGGAATTTATTTGGATGTGAATATAATCAGGGGTGCACATAAATCTTTCAGCCTGGTTCTCATAAGAGAACCTGGAGATTTGGTTTGGTCCTCACACTGCATATAGCGTGACCCATTAAATATAACTATAAAAAATGAATTAATAATAGTTATAATATTATTGCACTTTATTTTTTAAATAAAATAATAGTAAATAAACGAAATAATAATGTGTGATAATATTAAAAATAAAAGGCAGTTCTAGCATTAAATACAAATATAGTTATTTTATAGTTAACTTAAGAATAAAATGCTAATATTTACTACTACTTTCTTTGTTTTTCTCTTTAAGAAGAATCGCTTTATGTATTCCCCAATTTTAAGTCACTTTGGATAAAAGCATCTAAAAATAAACAAAAGCCTTTTCATCATATTCAAACTTAAAATCAGCAGGCTTTTATTTTGGCGGGTTGCTGCAATTAAGTATACGAGCTTCCGGGTTTAGCGCTGCTGATTAAAGAATGTCAGAAACGGCATGGCATAGCCTAGATTTATGATTTCAGGTTGAAAATAAAACTTATATAGTAGTTTGTGATCTAAAAAGGTAATTGTGTATTAACAGCTGTCAGCCATCTCAGTACGCAAATGCGCTGTCAGAACATATTTATATAACGCATTTTTTATTTTTGTGGCGCATGCGGACCTGCTGACCACTTATGTGCATCCCTGAATATAATGGATTATTCTAGTCCAGTGGTTTTCAACAGGTGGGCCGCCAATTACTATTAAAAGAAACAATAACATTGTTCATATATGTAAAATGTATCATATATGTCTAAATCATAACATAACACCATTTCATATATATAATTAAATAACAAACAAAAAAATATTAAACTGATACTATGCTTCCACTATTAAAGCTCGCTGATTGGTTTAAGAATAAACCACCAAATTATCTTAGATATTTTTGCTGCATATGCTACAGAACAACAAATTCAAACATGCATAAACGGCTGTCAACATGCTTCCTCCTGACTGCTTGCTCCGTTGACTGTCTACCCGCTGCTGAGCTCTGCCTGGATCTGGTTTTCCCGTTTTGCTGAGCGGTGCCACCCCGAGTTATTTTCTGTTAATTTCCAGTCCATTCTAGGGCTTTGTGATTAATCGAAATCGTCATAAAGTAACGATTTGAGCGTGCGTGCTTTCTAAATTGCTTTATAGCACCATTTCCCGCGGCCCTAACCTCCCGCATTATGCCATCCGATCCAATCAGAATGCAGCGCTCCTAGCGCGGGAACAGAACAGACTGGGCATATGTCTAACTCCAGGTTCACACTCTTGTCTGTGATGCGCCTTTTTTCCGAGCCCATGTTAACGGATCAGAGCGTTCACACTGCACGCGGTAAAAGGCTAGAAATAAAAACGTGCAAAAATAATTAATATCTAGCACATGAGCATAGAGAGAGTTGTGAGTGCACAGGACGCAGTTTAAGTGAGAGGAGACACGTTTTAAAGTGCTTGCACTCTCTCCGGGCAGAGCAGCGTGTATCTGAGCATGCACGTCTGGTTTTGTAACAAAGCAAAGGAAATCTGCGTGTGAGCTGCATTATTTTAATGTGCTTTCGCGTTACATTAATGCACTCTCGCTGCAGCTTCTGCATCACATACACATACTGTATGCCCACTGCAGACAGAGTATACGTGTGAACCTGTATAATGTATAATAAATCTATTTCAACACCTGAGGCACCGCTACAATTAATGAGCTCTATGAACAATGCATGGCAAAAAAAGAAAAAAAGTCCCTGGACACGGAATTTATTTATTTATATATATTTTTTTGCCATAAGTCTATAAATGTTGTTACACCTTTACTATAGTGATTATTTTGACTTATGTCTGTTGTAGAGACGTTACAACTTTTTGATAAAGCTCTAATTGGTTTTCTTTTGGAAATATGTTTCAAATTCATCCTGAATGCATTTATGACTGTAAAACATATCTGTGTGTGTCAAAATTGTGATTAAAATCGAAATCACAAAATTTATCAAAGAGATCGCGATATTGTTTTGTTTTTTGTCAATATCGCCCCTTAGTTCATTCAATAAATACAGTTAACAATCTAGTTTCTGAGTACTAAGTTATAAACCCAACAATAGCGGGGTCAGTTAATTTTTTTGCAGTGGGCCGTGCAAACATATGTGTTTGGTTGTGTGGGCTGCGAGCTGAAAAAGTTTGGGAACCACTGTTCTAGTCTATGCATATAGATTTTGACTGTGCTGGGTCAATCTGTGTTTTAACTTTTTATTTTTATTTACACTACTGTCCAACAGTTTGCAGGGTCAGTAAGATTATTATTTTTAAGTAGTCTCTTCTGTTCACAAAGGCTGTTTTTTTAATACAGTGAAAACAGTTATATTGTGAAATATATAACAATTTAAAATAACTCTTTTCTATTTGAATATCTTGTAAAATATAATTTATTGCTTTGATGAGCAGCTGTATTTTCAGCATCATTCCTCCAGTCTCCAGTGTCACATGATCTCCAGAAATCATTCTAATATGCTGATTTGCTGCTCAAGAAACATTTCTTTTAGGATTCTTTGAATAGAAACTTCATTTTTGAAAGAAATAGTATTCTATGCTATACTGTCTTTACTGTCATTTTTTAATCAGTTTAATGTATCGTTGCTGAATGAAATAAAATCTCATTGACCCCAGACTTTTCAAAGGTTGTGTATGATATGACTCAAGTCAGCGCAGTATGATTCTGTTGTCTTTAGTGTTAAATGCATGATTCAGTGTAATGAGTCTGACCCTGTTCTTCCTCTCCGCAGGTGCAGCTGAGGGTGTAGGGGTTGATCTGGGCATCTGAGCTGAGCTCTGTTTGAGCTGGACACTGGCAGAAGGACTCGCCCGTCACTGGCACCACGGGCGGCAGCTCGGCTGGCACACACACCGTCACCGGCTCGTACCCTGAAGAGCTGCCCTCCGACTGACCGCACAAACAAAACCAGTCACACACCAACTCTCAGAAATGTGCAGGTCACATTTTAAAATCAAAAGAAATATTTCATAAATTAAATGTTTGGTTACACTTTATTTTAAAGCCTGAAGTGTGAGGAGCTGATTTAAAGCAGCGCAGCAACCGTTCAATTGAGACTCTGATTGGCCGGATGCCAAGGTAATGTAAAACTGGTGCTAGTTAGCTCAAAATAACCCGACAGAAATAAGCAGAGCTGGTGAGGACAGAAGTCATGCTCACCTGTGATTCCACAGATCCCTCGTCTGGGCCGAGGGGCGTGAGGGGCGTGGCTTCAGTCTCCGGGACATTCTCACTAACAACATACTTATTCCAAGACATTCCTGCAACACAAGAACAGAACCAGACAGTTATTTCTTCCGTCAGTCTGTCTGTCTATCTATCTATTTGTCTATTTATTAATCTATCCATCTGTCCATCTTTTTTTCTTTCTATCTATCTATCCATCTTTCTCTGTGCATCTGTCTTCCTTTCTTTCTCTCTGTCTGTCTCTGTCTATCCATTTATTTATTAATCTATCTGTCTCTCTGTCTGTCTATTTATTCGTCTACCTGTCTGTATCCCTCCATCCATCCATCCATCTATCTATCTATTCATCTGTCTGTCTATCATCTATCTTTTTATCCATCTGTTTATTTGTCAATCTATCTATCTATCTATCTATCTATCTATCTCTGTCCATTTTTCTTTCTTTCTTTCTGTCTATCCATTTATCTATTTGTCTGTCAATCCATCTATCTGTCCATCCATCCGTCTTTCTTTCTTTCTTTCTTTCTTTCTTTCTGTTTGTCTATCCATTGATTTATCTGTCTGTGTCTATCCATCTGTCTGTCTATCTATCTATCTATCTATCTATCTATCTATCTATCTATCTATCTATCTATCTATCTATCTATCTATCTCTGTCCATTTGTCTTTCTGTCTGTCTATCCATTTATTTATTTGTCTGTGTCAATCCATCCATCCATCTATCTGTCCATCCGTCCTTCCTTCTTTCTGTCTGTCTGTCTATCCATCCATCTATCTATCTATCTATCTATCTATCTATCTATCTATCTATCTATCTATCTATCTATCTATCCATCTATCTATCTATCCATCTATCTATCTATCTATCTATCAGCTGATCTGTGGTTTTCTCCGCATCACTTCCTGTAGCTGCTGACTCACAGATGTCAGGTTTTGCCATGAGCTTGTTTTGCTCTGACAGACTGCCTCGGCTGACACTGTACCCTACTTCTGATCGCTCCATATGCCAGGGCTGGCAATCCGAGACTCTAGTCTTACATGCTTCATGTGACCGGCTCAGATCGCTCTGATGTTTACACCGTAAGAGCTTTCAGAACAGCCCAGGAGGGTGAAGAAACTCTCAAAAGCATCACCAGAACTGGCTCGCTCTCATTGCACATGTTTACACAGAAACTGGCTTACTTCAATAAAGTGTTTTTCATATAAATCTGATTTCTTAATGATTATAGGTTACGTTTCTTTACCCCTTGATATAAGTGTATAATTGGATTAAAAGACTTAATTGATTCTGTGTACGCAACACAGCCAGGTGTTCACTAATTGATGGATAATGTGTATCCAAAACGAGATTCCTGCCCTGGATACCTCCACCGCCCCGGAGCTGACCAACCGGCCCATCTGTACTTGTGTGCTTCTGGGAAATGCGATGGTGCAATAAGTTTGCATTACACTGGCATGAGCACATTTCTCATGCAAACAGCATATTGACAACAAACATGATTGCTTAAAAGTAATGTGATAGGAGTAACACAACATAAAGACTTTAGTATGTCATTTTTTTTAAGTACTAATCCTTCATGTAATCATTTAATATAAGCTAATTAAGCAGAATTCATATCAATTATACAATAATTAGTCAAATGCCTAAAATATACACCATATCACACGGTGCTTGACAATTCATGTCATCTACTGTACAGTATGCTTAACTGTTGCTGCTATTATTCATATCAACAATTACAGAGTGAATATTAAATACTAAAGCTGCATATTCATTTAAATGTGAACTGTACTTATTATAATGATTAACTTGTATTATTAATATATACTTATACTGAATATTGTCATAATATAATAAAATTAAATATGATGACAACATCTCAACTGTTATTATTATTACTAATTACATTAATTTAGAGCTTTTCTTGACACTCAAAGCAAGATGAGTTAAAATCAATTTAACCAACAACATTAAGTTAGAGGTATTATAACAAATCACGATTATTGCTATAATGATAGGATTATTATATGAATAGACTAACAGGAAAACGTGTTTACATACATTTTTAGACTGCTATCTGCTGTTAACACTGAGTCATTTCACAAAAAGATACTTTTCAACCCTTTCTTTACTAAAATGATGACATAATTAACATATGAACTCCCATACCTTATAACGCTTTCGTCGAGTTTATTCGCTCTGCTTCAAACACGTGTTTCCATCAGGAGCTGCTGTAAGTGATATAGCTGGTGCGTGTTAGTTTGGTGACCTATATCTACAAACACAACACAACACCGGCGGCCAGTCAGTCACACTACGAAAAAGGCGGAGTTCATGAATATTAATTAGGTCATGTCTTCGTTGCTTGATAACCGGAGCTCTGGGAGCGTCTAGTGACTGAACCTAATTAATATTCATGAACTGAAGTTTCATTGGCTAGCGCCAACTTTAATCGTTTCCTTTCAGCCAATCGGTTAGCCATATTGCGCGAAGTAGTTAATATTCATGATATGAAGCCTTCGCCATACTAGTGCTCGTAATTTAGCAGACGGAACAGGTCGATCTGTCTATCATCCTCATTAAAGGCCGCTTTAAGGATCAGCAAGCATCAGTGACGTGTTAAACTAAAACCCTGCAAAACATAAAAATAAACGTGTGTAAGTTATTAGAGATTTTTTTTTCTTCACAGGTGTTCAAACAGTGCCTGACATTATCAGGAAAATAAACTTATATAGAGCGGTTGATATTAAAATATTAACAATATTATAAATAATATTATTTAAAAGTATTAATAATTAATTATTAATCAAGTGTGAATATTTCAGCTCGACTGGGAACTTCATAATATACTTGAAGGATGTTAACAGGGGCGGGACTAAGTCGATATAATGACCAATAGGAACGTCATATCCGCACTCATGTTTTTCATTAAAAAGTCTTTATGGTTATGAAAACCCAAAGCCTATTATCTGTTGAATATGTTGTTAATTTTCTTATATTGGATGCTAAATTATTTTATTCATAAACAAAAATGGCTTAAGTCTCCTTTGACTTCCCCCTTTTTTCTTGTGAAATTGAAGACTTACAAATAATTTGGATAAAAGTGTCTGCTAAATGTATAAATATAAATGTAAATAACAAAAAGAGTGGTAGGTTTCTGATGTCTTATGTCAACTTTTCCAAAAGAATGTAAGTTTATTTTTGCACTTTTATGTACCCATAATACTATAATTTGATATGCAAATCCAGAATGTTTGTTTTTATTTTATGATTGCTTCTTGTTGGAGTGTATTTATGTCTCACTTCACTGTTTTTGTATGTTTGTACAAGTTTTGCAATAATTGTTTTTTTTTTAAATGACAAATATTTATGGAAAACAACTGAATCACTTCACAACTGTCCATTTACATTGTCATAGATGCAACGGAATGTAAATAAACATATATGCAAAAAATACAGCCATTCTGACATAAGTGCAACAAAAAGTAACATGATAATGCATTGTTTTTGGACATGTAACAGTACAGTTAGCATGGTCAAACTTTTGTATGTACCAAAACAACCTATTTTTGGACATTTATATTAGAAATGCAATGTTTTAGTTGAACATTCACTATAATGATATTCACTGGAGATCCATGGTACAGTACCATGGTGTATATATCGAAGTACCAGGATGTTACCTTATAGCATCACTACAGCACAGTAGTATTTTTGTAAGAGGTGTAAATAACCAGAGGACAGAAAGTCTGAATGTCTCTGAAAGGGTGAAATAAACTAAATGAAAGCTCACACGTGTCTCAGAGGAAAGTTCTGTTTTATTTGATTCCGTTGTATTGTACTCTATTCAGTTCTATGCTTCTCTAATGTGCTACATTTCATCTGTTATATTCTTCTCTATTAACATGATAAATGTCATGGGCCCACTTGCCATTACATGTTTTAAACAGTAATATCTTAGTCTGAACCAAAAGTAATATAGACAAACTATATATCATTGGAAAGCTTAAAGACTGTAGTTTTGATATGGTGACTGATTTTCTTATATATTTTACAGAGCAACTGTAATTTATTAATATGCAAGAAGAGCACTCATCAGTCAGAGTCAGAGAGAGTTCTGGGGTCTCATTTATAAAACTATGCGTAGGATCTTTACTAAAAGTTTACGTGCGCCCAAAAGCCAAAAATGGCGTACGCCAAAAAATATTCCGATTTATAAAACCGTGCGTACGCACACCTGTAAGCAATGTTCCCTTTATAAATCACAGATCACCCGCAGATGTGCGTACGTGAACCAGCCTCATATCCCGCCCTGTACACGCCCATTTTTAACCATAAATAGTCAATGCAAATCACCTCATGATTGCTGATCAGCATGTAAATGAGAGTGGAATCCCATATATACCTGGAAAACTGGCATGCGACCCGCCAATTAATTAATCCAAGAAAGTAAAAACGTGCATTTCTGTTAGCCTAATTTTAATAATGGCGACAGGTGAGAAAAGAGGAAAAAAACGTAATTTCTCAGATACTGAGATTGAAACACTTGTAGGGGAGGTGGAGGCTCGGAAAACTGTGTTATTTGGTGGCCACAGCAGTGGGGTCAATAATAAAAAGAAGCAGTGCGAGTGGCAAAGTATTGCTTCTGCCGTCAATTGTGTCAGTGGGACAGAACGGACAGTTGCAGAATTAAAGAAAAAATGGTCCGACCTGAAGGTATACAAATTTTTTTTTTACCAACATATTACATTTGTGTTTTATTAGGCTATATACCTATATAAATAGCAATATTGATTTTCAAAAAGTTTTATTTACATGTGCTTACAGTATGCAAAATATGTGAAATAAAGATTCTCATTCATTCAAGGTGGAGGCAAAGAGAAAACTGTCCTCCCACCGCCAGAGCGTGGCTGCAACTGGTGGGGGCCCATGTACAGCTGATCTCACATCAGTGGACAGCAAAATCGCGGCTATAATTGGGGAGGTCAGCGTGTGTGGTATTGTGTCGGAAAAGGAGGGAGACACTGACGTGACTGAAACCACAGAGGAGCAAGGTTAAACCGATTTTTAATCATTAACGCTGTACATTTGAGTGTGTGGGGTGATAAATGGATAAATGTTGCCAATTGTTTGTCCTCCAGTCCTTCCGGAGTCTGAAGCTGTAAATGAACAGGAGGTTCAGGGTGAGGGGTTCTCAGATGCAGATGCACAGCGTCCGGCTCAAAGCAGTGCCCCTTCTGCGTCTGGCACGTCCAAAAGTGGTCGGGTACTCACTGACGCAGTCCTGCAGTTACAGCGAGAGACAATAAACGCTGTCAACAGGGTTGCAGATGAGCTACGGCAGATGAGAGAAGTGATGCAAGAAATTGCACAATCATTAAAAGATGCAGTTAAAACATGAACCTTGAGTTTTGTCTTTCTTTACAAACGCCACATGACATCCTCACGGATTCTTGCACCTCGTTGATATCCCTCTTGTCGGCCAGGGGGCTGTGGCTCGGGGTCGTAATGCTGGGGTAGAGGGAGATCAGGAGGGAGAGGAATACCGTTTCTCAGTGCTATATTGTGCAAAACACCACACGCCCTGACAATCTTGCACACTTTTGCTGGATGGTATAAAAGTCTGCCACCCGAGGCATCCAGAGCACGCCATCTGCATTTCAGGATGCCGATGGCACGCTCCACAACTGCGCGGGCACGAGAGTGGACCTCGTTATAATGAGTTTCCTCTGCGCTCTGCGGGTTTAAAAATGGGGTGAGGAGCCAGCGTCTCAGGGGGTAGCCACTGTCGCCTGCAGGTTATAATTATATTAAAAACAAAATTGTTACAGTTTCTACTTTTTAATATTGTTAAACTCACCAAGAAGCCAGCCATCACGTACTGCGCCTGCATTTAGTCTGTTCCCTACACTGCTATGTGTCAAGATAAAGGAATCATGTGTTGAACCAGGCCAGCGTGCCACAATGTTTGTGAGGGTCATGTTGGAGTCACATATGATTTGCACATTAATAGAATGCACATGCTTTCTATTAACATAAGCAAATTCATTTTCAGATGGTGCCCTTATAGCAACATGAGTGCAGTCAATTGCGCCGATTACATTTGGGAAACCAGACATTGCTGCAAATTGCGTTTTAATTTCGGCCTGTTCTCGCACAGTGTAGGGGAACCTGATGTATCGACTAACCATATTAAGTATACCATTTAAAACGACAGATATTATGGCACTCAGGGACGGCTGTGATATACCAGACCTATAGGGTGAGATGATAGATTCCAATAGAATTATTTCATATACAAAAAGGTCTTAGAGACAAATTTGAGGATTACATAGTTTTTTTATATTATTAATTTACCTGTCTGCCAATTCCCGCTGGAAACAGCCGGTTGCCAAGAACCCCAGAGTGGTGAGGACTTGTATTTGGACTGGGATGGCATGGTTCCGGCGTGTTGCCCTCTCTAATACTGGACCCAATTCAGCACATAGATCCAAGAGCACAGCTCTAGGGAATCTAAATCGGCTTATTAGCCAGTCATCATCATGGGCCAGGAAATCATCATGGTCCCTGAAAACTCGTTCTCTCCTTATTCTGCCATTAGCGTAATCCTCCAACAGTGCCAGGAGTGCCATCATGAAGCATTACATACCCGGGTCACCGGAGAATTTATATGTTTCTAGCAAATAGACTGATCGTTAACACCTTGACAAAATCACTTAATTAATTTGTGGGCGAAAATTTAAGACGAAAATGTTATAGTGAACACATGCTTCTTGACGGTTTTGTAATGAACACCGTAATAGTTAGGACCGATGATGAGTAGCGATTGTGCTTCATGACTGTATTTGCAGACTTTGACATTTTATGATATAGGCTATGTACATTAAGGAAAATATTTCCTTTTTACACTGTGTTCTGCAGTTCTCTAATAAAAGGGTATTTCATGCTATTCTGTAGGCTATCACATGTATCGCGCCATGTCCTCCTGTGCTCCCGTTGTGGACAATGTGACTGTAAGGCAGCGCTGATTATTATTTTATTTTACTTTTAATACATTTTGAATTACGTTTGGATTTTACTAGATGTATATAGCCTAAAACAATCGGCACAAATAACACTGTTGGATTTAATCTTCATGATAATGTGGATATAACGTATGAAATGGAGTGAAAATTAAATGTCATTCATTCTTATAATCGTTCTTCTCACATTTATTTTCTACAATCTAACTTCAGTTCACGACCTCACCATCGGTGTCGCCAATTCCCTTTGTCTCCAGAATGTGCGTACGCACGGCTCAAAGTTTGCTTAAAGGTGCGCACATTCTCCCGTCAAGTTTGTTTTTTATAGATCACAACCTTTGCGTGGGAACTGGCGTACGTACGTTTCCAGCCCCGTTTTGTGCGTACGCACGCTTTATAAATGAGGCCCCTGATCTTTACTTTGAAATAGTGATGCATAGATGAAATCATGAAAAATCTGTAAAAATCTTTATTCATTTTCATGGAGAGTGTTCAAAAGATAACATCCATCCTTCTTTGATGCATGTGAACTTTACCGTAAGTCCAGGCTTCTCGTAGCATGTCTTTTGAGGTTGATTTGAAATCAAATAATGCCATAATGACCCTTAATACTTCTGACTGTGATGTCTAAATATTGAGAAAAGTATGGAAAAACATGTTTCAGGTCACTCAAACCATTTATGGAAATGAAGGCACCCTTACATGGTTACTAATGTGGTTTGATGGTCATCTAGTGGAAAAGCTTGGTACTATGCCCAAACAAAATTTAACTGAAAGCTCATTTTTTTTTGTGATAGCAACCTCAAATTTTGAAACCTTTAAAAAAACCTTTCTTTTTTTTATTATATAATATTTCTAACTTTTCACTTCTACAATAATCTGCAAAGTCTGTTTTAAAAAGAGACCAAACTTAAGTCTGTGTGGACCAAAGCATTCAACATGTATAACAGTTTAAGTTGGAAATGTCATTTTCACGTCTATGCTCAAAGAGTGGAACCGACAGTTAACAGGTTAAATTCTATGCAAATCTATTCTGTTGTGTTCTTCTATTCTTCTGTATTCTACTATATTGTTCTTTTTATATTCTACTCTACTCTGTTATATTGTGCTCTATTATTTTATTCAGCAGTATTCTATTATACTTGTTTTACTTGATTTTATTCTGCTCTATTCTGTTCTATTGCACTGTTATAGTACAGTCTTTATTTAATCTATTCTGTTCAGCTCTACGCTGCTCTATTCTATTGTGCTCTATTCTCTATAATATTTGAGTCTTTTATATTGTGGTGTAATCTATTCTATTCCATTGTGCTCTATTTTGTTATTTTCTGGACTACGCAATCCTATTGTGCACTGTATTTTTAGGAGTGCAGTAACATGATCTGTTTCTAGATACTGTGCTGATCGACCCACGCTTCTTCTTGTGTTGTTCCACCGTTCTCCACATGGTGGTGCACAGCATCTTATTTTGTGATTTATTTTGGTGAGTTTTGAACACAGGATAGATGTCCAGAAGTCTGAGGTCACGCTGAAGATCAACCTGAAAAAGCGACATTAAAACAAACATGCTGTGTAAAATTAATAAGAAATACTAAAGTTTCTGCTCTGTTTTGAAGTAAATTTCAATTGAAAATAATTTACAAATATTTAATAAAAATAAAAATGTTGGAATAAAAGATTAATTATAATATAGTGTAATATGTATTATAATAATTTTAACTTAACTTATTTTTAACATAAACTGCAATTATTTGCTCTGTGGAACATCTCAGAACATGATTATGTTCACCCTAATCAACCAAATATTAAGACATACTTGAATTCGTATTCAGTAATTATAAAAATGATTTACAATACATTATTAATAATGCTGTCAAACGATTAACCGCGATTAATCGCATCCAAAATAAAAGTTTTTGTTGACAATGTGTGTGTACTGTGAATATTTACTATGTATATATAAATACAAGCACATGCATGTATATATTAAAGGAAAACATAATGTTTAATTTAATATATTTATGTATAATATAAAAAAAATAAAAAAATACATATATAAATGTACCTACATCTAAATATTTTCAAAATATATACTTATATATATAGTATATATATATATATATATACACACACACACACACACAATCAGTATACACAGTACACACACACATATATTATTTAAACAAAAACTTTTATTTTGGATAGAGGACTTCCTGTATCATTTTATATATATAATGTTACAATGTTTCGAAAAGCGTCGAAAAGGTCATGCAGGAAGCCCTTATATGGACATGATGTGGGCGTGTTTCCATGCAAATTACTAACCTAGCACAAAGTTCTTAGAATAGTGGTTCTCAACAACTAGGACACCTCAGAAAACTTTGACCTTGATTTATTCAAATGAATAAAATTAATTTAAATGGATTTAAAGGCCATGCTGAAAAAACTAAAGGTTTTTTTTTTACCTCCTTTCCGCTCAATTACTTTTGTTTTATTGAAAAAAACAAACCTGAATCAGAATCTTGCGTCAGAATTACAAAACAGTGTTTTTGCAAGTTTTATGAAGTTAAAATTAATACTTCTTAAATAAGTTATAGAAAAGAGCAGTTAAATAAATATTTAGGACTAAATTGAAGGGAACACAATATGCTAATATAGTCTTTAAATCCAAAAATAAACAATAAGTTGTATTCACACACTTGAAAGTTTGAAAATACAACTTTCAACTGATCAAAATGACTTTTTAATTTATTTTATGAAATGCATAACAATAAAAGCATTACTAAAATATGGAAATAACTTTTTTTTTCTGAGAAAAAAGGGACAATTATCTTACAATGGACTTTAAGACCTTTTAATCCCTTAATTTGTACAAGGGTAAATTAAAACTTTAAAGACAGGCAGAAACCCTGCAAAATAAAGGAATTTAAATGGGATTCATTTTACTCCCATCTTCTGGTAATAAAAACAAGTAGTTTTGTGATAATTACTTGTGGAAATATCTAAAAGGTTAAAAACCACTGCATTGGAATGAGGTTAATAAATCAGTGTGGTGCAATAATCAGATTTTGTGTGCGTGTAAATGATGTTTATCAAACAGACTGAAAAAATTCAAATAATTTCCTAAATTATTTTTTTACTAAAATAGTGAACTAAATTCACAAAAAAAAATGGAAAGCTTTAAGGACGTTGAAATAATTTAGCCGTAAATCTATCAGTGCTGTTGGTGAATTATTATCAAGGTTGAGACTGAAGGCAAACACACACACACACACACACGAGCTGTCAGATGATGAATAAACACAGGGAACACAGGCATGTGGAAATTACACTTGCGAGACCCATCGAGGGGCACAAGCACACCTTTAATACAACCAAACATCAGATATACACAGAAACAACCAGAAATACACACATCGAGCTGAAATACTCCCAGACTGCACCCCGGCCCGTGCAGCTCTGTTCTTATATATAGATCTGTATTTATATATATATATTTATGTTTATATAAATATCAATTCAAAAGGATCTGAGGAGCTTCAAGTACATTTTCATGAACAATATTCTTAATAAATAAAACCAGTGGAAAACAAAAAAAAGGACGTTTTAACAAAATCTACTCCATTCCACAGACAGACTCGTCAGTGCGTTTTTCCACTTCTTAAACACTTCTTGGACACCAATGGAAATGTATAAAACTCCCAAATCACGTGACGGGAAGAGACGTGTGTTTCCCTCTCTAACATGAAGGGAGTGAAAGAGAGCGCGCGATTGGCTAACAGATGGATAGGCAGGAGTGGAAACAAACAGAGAATGAGATCTATTACAGCATTATTATTAGTATTATATTATTATTATTCTTTTTTTCTTCACAGACACAGGACGAAATCACTTTATACCGAATTTACAAGAAATAAAAACCATCAAACTGGGACGACTGTACACTTTCAGAGATAAAACCAAACGCAGAGCCTGTTATATTGTGTAGGATTATTTTCCCACCTCTCAATTCATCTAATTTCATTTTAGTTTAAGGTACCTTAATTTATTTTTTCCCCCCTTCCCACTTTTTTTTTTGTTTCACGTGCCCCGTCTTGTGGTCCGGCAGCGCTGCATGCTGACTGCCAGTTTATTTGGTTGAGAGAATCAGGGCTACGATGAGGCCGTAGAGACCCAGAACTTCAGCGAAGATCAGGATGAGGATCATGCCCACGAAGAGGCGCGGCTGCTGGGCGGTGCCACGGACGCCCGCATCTCCCACGATGCCGATGGCAAACCCAGCCGCAAGCCCACTCAGACCCACACTCAGACCCGCACCCAGATGCAAGAAACTCCTGCCACACACACACACACACACACAATCAAATGAGATCCCATGTTTGTCTAAAGAAAAACATCTTAAATAGTGAAATTTGTCTGCAGCAAATCAGTGCTTAATTGAGTACTTCAAACAAATTAAGCAATTAACATAAATATATATATTCATAAACAGTTCAAATTTAATTTAAAATGCATTTATTTTATTTAAATTAAATAAATGAAAAATAAATAATTAAAAAGAATTGCATAAATTTGTTGAAAAAAAAAAACAATACGACCAATCTTTTCCACAATATCATAAAACTTTGGTATTGACATAATATAAATCTGTTATTTTAGTACAATTAAGAACGTATAATAGTAATTAATCATATTATGAATTGGTTTTCTCTTGTCCATTTTTATTTAAAATAAAACAATTTTGTTGTATGTTTATCTAATATTAATTAACTTTTTAACCTTTTAAATATATATATATATTAAGTAAAACAATGTTTTTTTTGTTTAGTTTTGCTAACTATAAGTCAGAGTCAGAGATCTGTTGAACTCACTTGTACAGAGTGATCTTGTCTGAGATGCTGTTGGCGATGAGGACGGCCACCACCAGTCCGTATATAGCGATGATTCCCGCCATGACCACAGGAATGATGGACTTCATGATCAGCTCCGGACGCATCACAGACATGGCAGCGATCCCCGTGCCACTCTTCGCCGTGCCATACGCCGCGCCCAACGCTGCACACAGACACAAAACCCACTTACTCTTCATGCATGCTTTTCATAATTACTGCAGCAGAAATATTAAAGGGGTCATATGATTATTTGATGTAAAAGAATATGTTGGCATACTTTAATGATTGGCCGAACACTGCAAGCACTCGTCAAAAATGTAATACCCCTTTCCATAATCACTAGCTTCATCTTTCAGAATCACTGTACTTATGGTTGTCCATAAAATACATTGCTGTTCTGTTGTAAGTAATCTTAAAGAATCCTAAATACATCTACTTTAGGAAAACCAAATAAAGTGCTTTTTCTTTCTCCTAGATACACAGCATCTTCCTGACATGACTGCTTCAACACTAGCTGTGTTACTGAAACCACGCCTTCTTTCTTTGCGTGAACATTTGGGCGGCATTACACAAATATTTCCACATAGTGATGTAGAGATGTGGAGCCGTGTTTACACGAGGGGTTTTAGGGGGGCGTGGCAGAGTCTTAACTTTGATCAAGAATATCTCTATCTATTTGAGACTTTAGTCTTTGCAACGTTACAGATCTTCTTCATGCACCAAGAGCTTGTAACACTCCAAAGAGAGAGGAACAATTGAAATTGCATCATATATAACCCCTTTAAAGCACCGTTATTTGACTTTCCAATAAAAGTGCATTAAAACAGAGAGTAAACAGTTATAGGTATACTCTCAGCCCAGCTCTAAAAGACGTCTCCGTCTCCTGCGATGTTTCTGCAGTATAACCAAAAGGGAAAAAACATGAGTAAGAGTTGTACACTTCTGAACACAGACTGCCTGTGAAAAACTAAGCCTCAGAGCACTGCTAATGGATTGCTAGAGCATTACTATCACATTCTGCAAGGCTGAGGGTCAGCTGCTTCAACTATTTTACTGTCCACAACAATGAAAACCATAAATCTGACAACTTAGAAGATTAATAACATAACCATTTTTAACTAAAGTTTAATAGATGTTTCCAAAAACTTTATGAGCAATAGTAAAACTGAAGTCTGTATTATCAAAAAGCAATTATTTTGAATTGTAAAAATTGTAAACAACACTAATAATACAACAATAATAATACAATAGAATAATTATATTATTAGCGAGCAAGCTACTCACAATAATATCTATACTGACAAAAGAAATCTACCATGGAGAAAATGTAATAATTTAAGCAAACAGATCTCAGACTCAAAGCAATATTTCTGAAATACTATTATAGTTTTAATTAGTAATTTGAATTGATAAAAAAAAACAAAAAAACTTTAGGTTTAGATATCTTTTTTTTTATTAATTTTATTTTTTTATATCTACATATTTTTTTATTGTTTCTTATTTTTTTTTTTTACTATTTTTTTATATTTCATATTTGTATAATATTTCATATCTGACAATATATATTAATAATAATTAATAATAATTTGTTTTATTTCAACCAAGTATATTTGTATTATTATTTTATATATTTTTTATTTACTTATTCAAACCATGCAATTAAACCAAGTAAGACAGGCTTTTTTCTTCTTCTAAATGAATCCTCAGTATTCTGCATGGGGCTGCAAACCGTTAAGAGTTAATTTTAGGACTAGTGAGCTAGAGTTAGTGTTAATTCTGCTCACGCTTACAGCTTGTTCATCCAGGAATCTTAGTCTAATCTTAGTTTCAAGGATTAAAGGGTAACCCTGCTGCATTAACCACGATTACAACTACTACTGCAGCACAGAATCACACAAACTAGCCAATAACAGAGTGTGTGTGTGTGTGTGTGTGTGTGTGTGTGTGCCATGACAGATGGGCTCATGCGATGAAGAGCAGAATCAATCCTTCAGTGTGCAGATGGCCACTGTCCAAACACACACACACTATTTAAGACCAACTCTACCTGCTCTGAGAACAACACACACAACATCGTCAGGTAAAACAATATGATAATGGAGTCTGATTTACTGCTTTCACAGCTGATGATCAGTTCAAAAACATTGAAAAAAATCTCTGTTGTCTTGTTTTTGCAATGAAAGTGGATTTTGTTTTGATGTTGATGCATTCATTCATTTCATTCCATGACAGCAGCAGCTATAGCTTAGTTTCATGACAAACTCAGCGTAAGTGGTATAAATAATAACCATAATATAAAACAATCATAATAACAATAAAAATAAATCGATACATTAATTTAAAATCAATAAATTGTATTAAAAATATTATATAATAAAAATATTTCTTGCGACAGTATACACATATATTAGTTATATAAGCCCTATCAGTTTTATATTTGACAGAAAATCTAAACTTTTCCAGGGAGACGCTTTTTTTACATATGTAAAAAAACATGTTTAATAATAACAATTCTGAATAAAACCTATGCCTAATATAGGAGATTCAAATTAAATATGCTTTACTGTTGATGGACAAGTCTTGTGTGACCATTAAATTCAGCATTTTGTTAGCTCATGTCTATTTTTAAAACAAAATCAATAAGTAGACCTTTCATTTCTAACAGGGTCTGATGAAATCAGGTAAAACCATATGATCTGGCATTCAGATATAGGCTATAATGGATTATTTTTACCATTGAAAAGCTTGGGATAATCCTGAAGAACCAGAACTGACCCTCTATTAATATGGACATATCAACTGAAGGAAAAGTCTGGGAATGAAGATGACTATTCAACTTGACATGACATCTTTTATGCAAAATATGCAACACTTATTCAAAAAACTCAATGACCAAAAATGGATAGGATGACTTTAAATTCATAACTAAGAAGGTTTAACCATGCAACTGTCTTAACAGCTAAAAGCACAGCCGATTATATATAAGTGCACTATTGTGATCCATTCCCAATGGTAATAACTACTTAATTTTTTTTCTTCATGTTTTTGCCAATAAATGACATGATGACAGATTATATAAATAAACTTATAATTATAGGCTACTTATATTTTCAATATCTGGTGCAAACAGGCCACATCTAAAGCAGCAGATTCCCTCAAATATATAAATAATAAATCAACTTCAGCTGTTTCTTCTCTGCATCTGGCTTTCATGTTCAGTGATAAACTCACTCTGGAGGCAGACTAAAGAAAGCCGTCATTACTGACTCACAAAGACACGGATGCTGCTGTTTGATGCCGTTCTCATTAAGAAAACTGTTCAATCACAAATACACACGCAACATAACCTGCATTTGCTGACCTCACTTAATAGAATAATACACTATTTCCAGCCAGAAGTGTACGCATTTGAAACAAACACACACCAGCTGCTGCTGTATTAGTCTGTTTGCATTACTGATACTGACATTCACAGAGATAATGTTACAGATAACTCTGACCAAACAGGGCTGAAGTGTGGTCTAACAGTCCAGTGAAGAATAAACAGCCTTGTGCTGGATACACACACACACACACAGATGCATTTGATGTCGTGAGGTCCCTCACTAGTCACTACTGTAATTATGCACAATATGCAACACTTATTCAAAACACCTAATGCAATGACCAACAATGGATAGGATGACTTTAAACACATAACTAAGAAGGTGTATGCAACTTAACATCTGAACAGCTAAAAGCACAGCCGATTGTATAAGAAAAACATTAAAACATACTACTAAACCAGTCAATTTAACTAATAAACTAGTGCACTATCGTTACTCATTCCCACATACATTTCAGCTCGTCTCAGCATAGCACTATTTCTGGAAAATTAGTGGGAAATTAAGGTCTCTGATTACAGAAAATCAACCAGAGATCCAAATGTGAGATTTATTTTCTATTTCAGGACAGTGTTTTATTTTATAAAGCATTCTGCTCATCACAATCCCAATAAAGCTGTTAATGACTTAAATCTAATCTTAATACAATATGCATTAGAACAGCCTTCAGTTTGAGGTTAATTTTACAAAAAAAAAATACCCTTAGGGCAAGTTATTTTTCACTGGCTCAAGTTAAAATATTTAGGTGTGAATCATTAACCAATTTGTTTTTAATTGGATGAATTAAACATTTTTTTCCCCCCAATGTATAAATAAATCAGTAAATATCACATTAATATAATGCATAACTACAGGCTCCACCTTAAATTCAATACTTCAACCAATATAACATGAGTAATGATCAATACCTGTGAAATAAATCTAGTTTAACCTCGTAAATAATCCCTTGACCTGCAAAAAACAACAACTATAATCTCTAAATCGACCCAAAGCAGGGAATGCATTGACTCTCACAGCTGGTTAAATCCCATAAAGCTACATTTGCTGACATGTGACAAATATATGAAAATATTTCAGATTTTAAAATCAATATACGTGCACTGCAATAGTGTCAATAATTAATATTAAAAAAGCAATTTTGCAACTGGCACATATATATATGGATTATGATCATACAATAATAATTAATTATGAGAAAGCAGATGTTAACTAATATGAAATGTGTAGTAAATATGGTCACTTAAGCACGTATTTAATAACATTTTTAACAATATTTCATAAGACATGAGGAATAATAGAACCAGCCCTGACAGGATTATAATGATGCAGACATATTTTTTGACCTCACATCTGAAGGTGATGAGGATTAATAATTTTTTTAAAAAGGTGTTAAATAAATACGTTAAGTGTAACGGTTAAATTAATCTGTCCTCAATGACAATAACGAATAACAGCATTTTGAATGACATTTCCTCAGATATCAAGAATACTGTAACAGAGGGAGATTTTTATTACAATCAAGATGAAATAATTATGTGTAATCATATATAAATAAATGTTTAATGGATATGTTAAACAAATTTTGAAATAATATTTACCGCTGAAGACCATCGCCGCTGAGGCGCCCATCACTGCGAAGAACGACGAGTATTCAGGGCTTCCCGACGACATTATTCCTCTAATTTCACCTCAAAACCACCGAGCTGATGCTGCTGGAGAGGGGAGAACCGTTCTAACTGACGGAAACCGGGTTCTGGGGATGAACGGTTGGGTATGAAATAATGATTTTAAACTCAATCAAATGATGTAAACTGCTCTTAACGGATCCTGTAGGACGAATCTGCGGTACAAAATGGCTGTATAACGTCATCTGACAAACCGCGAGGAAAATCCCATCCGACTCCCGAAGGGGGAGGATATCTTGGAAATATAGGAATACGCGAAGATACTTCTTCAAATAGACGCAGAGAATCCATTTAGATTAAAAAGAGTTATAAAATCATTAAACAGAGAGCATTAGGGTGCAATGGAGACAGGGATTTAAAGGTTTTGTGGGTGTGTGGTCTCCCCTATTAGGAGAGATAATAGTGCGCTCCGCTGCGGGCTTTCCCTTTAATACTGAAGATGTTTAAATCCATGCGTTTAGAATCTGGGTGTGAGCAATATTATACTCTTAATAATATTTTATATATTTAATTTTATTTAAATAATTTCATACTGACGGGGAAAATCCTTGCAAACCTAGCCTCGCTGAAAAATATAGTACAGTTATTTTTCCTCATATAACAACACGGATGCAATCTAATGTAAAGCCGCATGTTTTAAAATCCCTCTATTAAGGTTTTTTTTTTAAAGATCAGTAGGTTTTATGCGTTATGTAACTTGTAAAGCATTATTTGCAATCTGTCTGCAAAAACATTTACTATTCACATCGCGGGCGACACATTTCAAGATATATTTAATTATTCAGAAAGATCATTTTGGTCTATTTAACGGTTTTCGACTTCAATATCGTGATCCTTAGGTATTGCATGCTGTTAATAATAACACTTCCTTATAATGAAGTGATATTATGTCACCCATGCAGTGGACTGTGATGAGGAGGATTCCCGAGATGAAGGTCATTCTGAGCAGTGACGTCAATTACAGACCACGCCCATCGCCAGCAAGAATCTTAATAAGACTCTTAATAAGGACTTTATTAGTTTTTTTATGTCATGCAACTTTTTTTTATTAATATATTATATATCTATACCTGTAATAATAAATTGCATTGTATCATATGTATCCAGCTACTGTAATTATGCCATATTTATTTCAAGTGTCAGTGTCTGCATGCCTGGTGAACACGTTGTTCAGGACACATGATGGAAGATCAATTAGTCTGCTCTCATTTAGCTGTGGGGTGAATCTGCATTATAAGGTCAATGATACACACATATCATGACCAGAAGAGAGCGGAGAATGGCATTTTCTCATCTGAATGTCCAATTGTTGGTCATTTCTGAATGCAATTAATTTTATACAAATATTGCACTCAGAAAAACTAATTTTAGAGTAGAGCTAGAAATTGCATAATCACTATAGAATTTTCTATGACTTTTCCAGGCATGTAAATCACAGTTTTACAAATTTTGTACGAGTTTCCAGGACTGTGGGGTCTTTGTTTACAAAAAATACAAAAACTAGACACCTACATGCACAAAAGACTGACCAAAAACCTTTTTTAATGATAGCTTGCACAGTTTTTATTCTTCATCACAACTGATCACTCCCTAGTTTAAAAGATAAAAATCATGACACCTTCTATGAGCAGACCACTACCTGTTTGACACTATAATTTAGGGTCGTTCCCCATGTTTTTGCATGTTTAAGACTTGAACTTCACACTCACATACACACTCAGGAGACCTGAGACACACAAACACACCACCTGATATGGAAACACATCACAATGTATATGCACATTAAACATTCGTCAACAACCAGTTTTGATCACTGAATCTCTGATTCAAAGATATGACAGAAAAGAGCAGAAGATATCCTAACTGACACACAGATACTGAAAACAAACAATATATTACTAATACTGATTCACAGATGAGTAACTAACATTCGGCAACTTAAAATACATTCAGTAAGTGCAAAGAAAATGATAACTCATAAAATACTTCTCACTTAAAATAGTGCTGATGATTATGCTTTCATACATAGAATTCAAGCAAAGATATCGAACGATTAACAACAAGCTGGATCTCTACTAAACTTTTTACATTTTAATTCAACCTGTATACATTAAACATTTGTTGAGCTAAATAAAAACTTTTTTTTTTTTGCGAGTATGCATGTTTTTTTGGGATTTGGATGGGTGATATGGTACATTACAGTCCACTGCTGATATTCATTCAGATACAGTGCATGTAACATGTAGAAAATTAAGATTGTATCTTCATTTTACTCACCCTTATATTGTTCCAAAACTGCATGACTTTACTTAATACATTAGGACTGTATTGCTATATTTAAAGTCTTCTGAGAGCTAAGTGTGAAAAAACACTCAAAATTTCTAATTCTATGCACATAATCAAACTTGGTGCATCAGGTTTGAAATCATGAATATGCAGATTGTGTAAATAAGAAATAGAGCTACGATGTCTGTTCTTCACATAAATCTATTGTGTATAGTATAAGTGGAATATAGTGTGTATTTTTCACTATTATTATTTTGTCTAAATGTAACTTTAATGGTGTTTTTTGTTCTTTTAGCAGCTCTGACCACTTGACTTTAACTGTATAAAAATGCTGCCTATTTTATTTAGCAATATCTGTCTGCTTGTGTTTCACTATAGAAAGAAAGTCATATAAGTTTGGAACAACGAGAGGACAATAATAATAGTGAATGGTGCCAGAATGATGATTTCTGATTTAAAAGAGCATTGGAATGTCATTGAAACTCAATAAATGCCCCAGAAGTACTAAGGAGGTTAGTGAAGAGCTCATGTTTTCTGGTCCTCTTTGTACATTTGATTTTTCCCAATTGGCACAAATCTGCACAGAAGAATTATGGAAGCCCATTTCTGCCACTGAATAAAAAAATAAAAAAGGCTTTTGGACTTATTATCTGTGATTTCTCACAATTCTTAGAAATAAACTTCCAATTGTGAAAATGTCAGAATTGCGAGAGAAAAATATGCAACTGTGAAAAATTATGCAGAATTGTGAGTTATAAATTCACAATTTCGAAAAATTAAGTCAGAATTGCAAGATATAAACACAAATCGGAGAAATAAACGTGCAACTGCGAAAAATAAAGTCAGAATTGTGTTATAAACTTACATTTAAAAAAAATTAAGTCAGAAATGCAAGATATAAACTCGCAATGGAATTTTGTTTATATCTTGCAATTCTAACTTCGTAATAAAATTGTGAGCTTATATCATGAAATTGCAAGGGAAAAAGTTGCAAAAGTAGACGGGCTTCCATAAAGAACAGAGGGATTGGGGAAAGAGAAACTTTGATCGCGTGAATCATGATAAATACCAGGGGTCATATTTCACCCCATAATGAAAATAAATAAATTATATTTTGCATAACAAAATAAAATTTGATATACCGGTGTGTTTAGCACCACAGATGACAGATATCTGACAATTTGCTGGAATCACATCAATAAAGGCTTGGTTTTGATTTAACATGAAAGTCTCCAATGTTACTGCAGAAAAAGCAAAATACTGAATCCTTCAATACATAACTTCATTTCCGGACTAGAATTTTCGGACTAGATCAAAACAGGCTTTCTGATGATATGAAATGAATCAAAATAAACCTTGAGATATGGTTTAAATAGATAAATATACACAATAAACTTCATTTTCACTGGAGCTCAGGACGGATGTTTTAGTGCACTGGAGGAGCATCATGTCTCTGTTACAACCTACATGAAGAGACGTCTATCACAACACAATGGAGCCGCTCTTATGAAGCCATGGCATCTTTGAAGCCCCAAACCTCCAGAAGAGCGATCTGGAAGCTCTCAGTACACAGCGGTGGGTTGTCGAAGGTCAGGCAGCGCTCGGTTCGGCCGTGGTTCAGCTCCGAGTCGATGTACAGAGCGTTACCTTCACCTCCTCCTTCATAAACAACACCATACATCCCATTACAGCGAATCAGCTTACACCGTCTTTCTTTCTTTACTACTCCAAATAAACCAAACTGGATTTACAACATTCAAAAACAATCATCATTTCATATGCGTCTGCTAAATAACTAAATGTAAACGATTTCAAGCAAAGACTAAAATGATAATAAAGGAATCAGGTTAGTGAGAAAAAAAGCATCTCATCACTTACCGATTATGATGGAGTCGATGTTTCCCGCCATAAACATGGAGGTGTTCCTTGAGTTGAGGTTGAAGTGTCTTGCAGAGAGAAATGGGGACAGGTGAGACGCGTCTGTGGCCGGTGTCTCGAGAGACTGCGGCCCACCGTTGTCGTTCGCTCCGGTCTGTTCATCATCTACAGCTGGAGACGAGTTCGCCAGCTCCGGATGTTTGATGACGACCCACTCGTAACGCTCCATCTCCGGCTTCATCTGAAACAAACAAACACATTACTTCTGAAAGCACACGACCACAACACACACACCGTTTCAGTGGTTAGTCTTGTGGTCAGAGAGCAGGAAGTGAAATCTGAATACATGCTGCCGTGGTTAAAATGTGGTTTAAGTTCTGGACAGCTAAAATATTCAAACTTTGTGCCCTTAGACGGACAATTTAAGTCTGTATGATGTGAGAATGTGTCAGACCAGAAGAAAAATATTCAACAGCTGTTGGCAAAACAATTGAAAACCTTAACTGATGACTGGAGGAAAGAAATAGTTAATGCTAAATGTAATCTCATTAATATCTAACTGTTTTCTCGTAGACATATATTATATAAAATGTAATTACAATCAGCTTCTCAGATGTTTTTCTTCTAATTTCACTTGATTTGCAAAGACTTGATTTGATTGGATAATTGTTTCAGTAGAATTCACTTTTTTTTACCTCACTTTTGATTGATGATTTAATTTAATTTAATTTGATTTAATATTTATTTAATTAATTGTACTATTTATAATTAAGTAATCATAATTATTTTATTATTTATATATAATGTATACACAGTAAATATGTATGCATTTATTTGTATAAATATGTAATTTTTATTATAAATGTTTATTGAATTTATATAAATATACTTGCTTTTCCTTACAAAATCAAGTCATCTGAGCTGCTATCCACAATAACTGAATAGCTTTATCACAGATTATTCTATGTCCCTTTTAGCAGAAACATCTTCTTTTTTTTACATAACTAAGAACTTCATTATAGCTTGAGTTACTAAAGAGCTATAAAATATTCCTCTGAGAGTGTGACAGGATGAAACCATGATGGATGAGAGGAACTTCACACACTAATGCACTGTAATCTAATCTAATACTCCAGTAAATAGTGCCGCCTAGTGAATAATTAACATAATAATTCCAGAATACTCCATGAGAAAGACCCTAATTTGATTCATAATACCTTAATTAGATTATTTATATCATATATGTTATTATTTGCAAACAAACAAATAAAAGTCATGAAAAGAACGTACTTTAAAGACGAAACACTCTCCAGTGCCGAAAAAGCTGAGCTTGTTCCCGCCCCTCTTCCGCTCCTCCCAATCAGTGGACAGGAAGGCTCCACACATCTGGAATGCGATTGGATGAGAGGCACGTCAATCACTGACTAACTGAGATCCTGAACAACTTCCCTGCATCCAAGCACACTACTATCCTTCTTACACAGTGTGCAAAAATAACCTAAATAAGTGCTAAGAAAAAAACTAAATGACAGAAACAGAGAGAAAAAGAGCGAGACACAGGGTTTTGGTACCTCTCCATCTGTAGTTCTGAGGAGCATTAACGTCGGCTCATATCCCTCACAGTGAGAATAAAACCTGAATAAAACATCACAAACCATATTTATAAACAGTTCAGAAGCTTACTCGTATTTAAAGACTGTAAATAGTTTAACTGAGTAATAATGATTACCTAGAGGCAGCAACTATTACTCGTGTGTGTTTCTGTGTGTGTGTGTGTGTGTGTGTGTGTGTGTTTGTGTGTATGTGTGTATCTGTGTGTGTGTGTGTGTTTCTGTGTGTGTGTGTGTGTGTGTGTGTGCGTGTGTGTTTCTGTGTGTGTTTGTGTGTGTGTGCGTGTGTGTTTCTGTGTGTGTGTATGTGTGTATCTGTGTATTTCTGTGTGTGTGAGTTTGTGTGTCAGTGTGTGTGTTTCTGTGTGTGTGTTTCTGTGTGTGTGTGTGTGTGTGTGTGTCCGTGTGTGTGTGTGTGTGTCCGTGTGTGTGTTTCTGTGTGTGTGTGTTTGTGTGTGTGTGTGTGTGTGTGTGTGTGTGTCCGTGTGTGTGTGTGTGTGTGTCCGTGTGTGTGTGTGTGTGTGTGTGTGTGTGTGTGTGTGTGTGTGTGTGTGTGTGTCCGTGTGTGTGTGTGTGTGTGTGTTTGTACCTGTTGAGGCTGCAGCCGTGTGTAGATGTGGTGAAGAGCAGCTGCGGCTGACATAAAGCGAAACGCTCCGGGATCCACGACCAGATATCTCTGATCTCTTTAGCGCTGACGATCTCCGAGCTGAAATTATCAGCGTTCACCGCTAACTGCACATTTTGTCTAGAGAGAACATGCAAACAATATGCATATTTCACTGTGCATCAGAAAACTAACACAACAGAAATAAGTGGGTCAGAAAAACGAAAATGAGTGAGGAGGATGATGAAAAGAGATGAAGATACCCACCTTTTGATAGAGCTAAAGGAGAGCACAGAGAGTGGAGAGCAGAAGAAATGGAAAAACTAATGAAAAAAGACTGTGACACAATGTGAACAAAATGAGGGAAGGAAAAACACAAGCAAATCAGAGGAAAGCTGTAAAACAAAGCCAAACACAAAAGATATAAACAGACATAAAAACATTTTAAGATGAACAGACAGTGCCATAAATACCTCAAAAATAATAACTTCTTTGTAATTGGTTAGTATTTAGTATCCTTCAGTACTGTATATGACCTACTATAAACATTTCAAACAGTAGCATGTTACACTGTTGTTCATGAATCAAAGTAACTCATTTCTTTAAAAAACATATATGATAAACACAAAACTTTTGAACAGTAATGTTTAGTTCAGCTAGAATAATCACATTTGAGTCTTAGAAATATTAAAAATAAGATATTTTTTGCATTTTTAATCCAATGTTATGTATTTTTTAAATCAAGCAAAAGATGTTTAAAATCACTATTTGATGTTGAGCACTTGCTGTAAATATACACACTCCTTTAGATCTATTCATTTATTATAGAGAAATATAGAAAACATTCATAGAAACGCTGCTGGAGTGATGTATATTTAAACATAAAATTAAAGTGACTTATTTAAGTCTCAATAAATTTGATTAAAACAAATGGATTCAAATAAATCTTATTTGATTTAAATACAGAAACAAATGAAGGAATAAAATAACCAAAACTAAACAAAAACATTTTAATAAAAACATACAAATTAATTATATTTGATTTAAATACATAATAAAATATGGAAACATGTTAATGTAAAATGTGATTGTGATTTTTTTTTCTTGAAATTGTGAGTTCACCTAAATCGGAGAAAAAAAGTCTGAATTGTGTGATAAAAAGTCACAATTACTTTTTTAATTTATTTTTTTATTCAGGGTTGGAATCAGGCTTCCAAATAAATAAATAAAATAATGAAAACTAAACATACGGAAGTTCTAAGCGGCCATGCTTTATAATTTTTTTCCTTTTTGTTTTCTCATTATAACGACTTAATTTTCTCGTTATCGACATAACGAAAGTCGTTTTCTCGTTATAACGACTTAATTTTCTCTAATAACTTACAAAACTGCGCCAGCAGGTGGCACTATATACCTGAGTATAACTGAAGGGGTGTTGTACACTGTCCACTTTACTGTACGCGGACCTTCCTCGTGATCGCTATAATTTGTGCAGTCTTGTTCATTACTGACATTTAATTAATTCATAAATGTTAAATGCTTTAATCAAAATGATTATTTTGTGTATTAAGTTCTTGCTAGATGCATGAGTTTCACCAATGCGTTCTGGGTCATAAAATAACTGCTTATCAAAACCAAGGTTGATGTCACTGTATTCTGTTTGCACCTATATCTTTATTTGTGCTTCTTTTAGGCACATGATTAGGTAGTTAACCACATCAACTCTGGGGACCCACCGGTGGGTCCAATATTGCATATGCCTAATTCTCAAAAAATCAAAATAACAGCTGAAGTGGTTAATAAGCGGAAAAGTTCTGTGTATCTACAGTAGGACAGGATTTAACGATGTAGGCTATTTGTGATGTGCTTTTTTTCCTTATTATTAATCTTTATTGTTAACCATATTGATGAGAAATGTGATGTATATGTAAAATGCATAGGCTAAATTAATTCAGTTTTGTTCTATAATGTTGTAATCGTTTTTTTTCTGCACACACACACTGCACATGAACGATCTTTTCAAACAGAGGCTTGTAACGCACATGATATCTGCCACAGCATATAATGACTAATAAAAATGACAAATTATATATAATTTTATTTCAAATAAATGGAAAATTAAAAGTGAGTTTAATCCAAGCAGCTCAAGATCTTAGAATAGTTCTGCATCCTTCTGAAGGCACTCAGTCTGTGTTCGCGGTGTTGCCCTTTAAACATGTTAATTACAAAAACAAAACGTTTGGTGTACTGTCTCTGGAAAAATCAACAGTGATTGATCAGCCTTTATTTATGTACAGTATTGTAGACGTTATTATCTAGGCGAAGCAAAATTTGCTGAAATATATGCTACAGTAAGAGAGCCTGCATGGTTGTCCATCAGATGCCTGTCAAAGTTGAGTTCGTTACTATAGCAACAGTAAAACTGTCATTTCATTATAAAGAGAAAACAAACTTTCGTTATGTCGAGATAACGAGAAAAATAAGTCGTTATAACGAGAAAACAAAAAGGAAAAAAATTTATAATGCATGGCCGCTTAGAACTTCTGTAAAACATAAACATTCGAATTAAAACGAATTGAATTTGATTTAAATAATGATTAAGAGTACAGTACTAAAGCAAGTATAAAACAAAACACAGTCATGTAAAGTAACAGTCATCAATACCTCTTCTGTTTGACGGTGATGCCTTTCTGCTGGAGTGATTTCTCATTGGCCAGCTGCAGCAGTGTGATCTCTTTCCGGCTGAACAGGCGGATGGAAAAGGCCTTTTCAAGCAGCTTTTCCGGCGTCACGCTTTTCTCGATATTCTGCACGAATGCCTGTATATCGCTCCTGACCGCCGCCGAGTCCTGCTTGGTTAAAGCCGAGCTTGTTGCAGCGCTGCGCTGCTTGCGGTAGAACTTCAGTATGGCCAGCGCCACGCGGTAAAGGACCTTGTACCCCTCCACCAAGTAAACATCCATCACACGCGCAGCGAAGCTAAAAGGCAGGTCGCCCAGAACCCATCGCTGCCAGTCAGAGTAAACCTCCAGGACGTCTGTCGCGGTGGCCACCATCAGCTTATGCGCGGCCGGGCAGTATTTATGCACGAGGTCGCCGAAGGTCATGCAGGCCGATTGATATGCAAGGAAAGTCTGATCTAATAAACGGCGCCCGGGTTCGTTGCAGGCCAGCATGCGGCTGACGCTCTCGAAGCACTGCGCTTCATCGGCGCTCCAGTGCAGCAGCAGCGCAGTCACCGCTGGTAAAGACGGGCAATACGAGATATCTGGGAACTGCCCTGCGATGCAAGAAATCACAGCATGCACTGATCCCACAGATTCGGCCTTCAGACAGTAGCGTGGCACTGCCACCCCATCCACAAACTCTGGCAAGAGGTAAGCGGATGGGTTGCGCTTGGAGTTAGAACTGCCTACGATATCGCGGTAGACCGCGGCGTCCGGCGTGACGGTGCGACACGGGAGTGCTTTGAGCAGCTGCTGGTAAACGGCCGAGCGCTGGCTGTGATTTTTGGCCCACTGGCCCGAGCGGGCATGCTGCTTCAGCTCCTTGAAGTCTTTATATTCGGTCTTACCGGGAGTCGCGTCGTGACTCACATCGCCCATCTGAGACCAGTCCACGAACACACCACAATCAACAGCCATGACCTCTGACCTCAAGTGTCAAACTACACAAAGAAGGATGGAGAGAAACTATCTGGTCAACTAACGCGTCATATTGCTCCAGCTGTTGAGAGAGAGAAAAAGAGAGATTGATGATATTATGTTTTAAGGATGCACAATATAACAATCAAACAATGCTTGAACTCATTAATATAATGTATCCTTTTAATGCAATGTAAATGCATTTGAGTAAAATGTCAAATTTTACATTATGTCAAATGTCAAATGTCAAAGTAAAAGTTAGAAAAAATAAAAATGTGATTTAGAAATTGATTTAAATAAATAAAATGCATTTTAATAAAAAGAAATAAAAGGTCACATCACATAACCTCATTTAAATACATTTTTATTTATTTTAATCAATTAATAAATCAAATAGATATTTTTGAAATCTTATTGTTTTAGAAATGTTCTTAAAATTGTTTTGTTGACTCGGGAGATGAGGTTATGTGATGTCCAGAGTCAACAAAACAATTTTAAGAACATTTCTAAAACAATAAGATTTCAAAAATATCTATTTGATTTATTAATTGATTAAAATAAATAAAAATGTATTTAAATAGTGATAAATTAATACATTTGATTAATGTAAATAAATTGAATAAAAGTGTATTTAAATATATAATAAACAAACAAAAACATCTGAAAAAAATCTATTTGTTTTAAAAATGTATTAAAATAAAAAAAATGTATTTAATTAAAGTGATAAGTTAATACATTTGATTAAAATAAATACATTTAATACAATTGAATTTAAATACACAATAAATAAACAAAAAATATCCCAGTAAAACATAAAAATAAATCAAACTTAATAAAAAAGCGTAATTACATCTAACAGAATGGTTCTATTGTGAGTAGAAAAAAACAACAACAATTATATAACGTAATAGAAACTAAATATTTTACACAAAATGTCACAGTTTTAAGTGGGTCTTTAAAGATAAAAGCCTATATAAATGTTAATTAGTCCCCCGCAGGTGGACGGTCATATATTTAAAGACAGGCACTGGTCTGTATAACCATAATATATAAATATCTTTAAACAGAGTAATACGCTTCCAACGTCAAAAAATGTATAGTTTTATTGTAATGTGTATGTAATGTATTCAATGATAGCGATTTAATGTAAGCGTAACGATAATGACCCACGTCAGCAGTCTATCAGCGAATCAGCGAGCGAGAGAAGCCCATCACGCGCGCGCCGTCAAGCCCACCTGACACGCGCACTGTCTCTGCTCTAATGCTTCCGATGTGTATAAAACACATCTCTATATTTCACACGTCAACTTTCAGTGACAGACATAAACATTACGAAACGCACACATTTCCCTCGTCCCTATCCGCCTGATGGACGATGTTATAGACACTCACACACGAATAAATGCAAACATAACTGATGCATACAGAACACTGACAGCTCTGTGGCGTATTCGGTTTTATTAAAAGTGACTCTAATACACGTAGACGTGCACATGAAACGGCGACGCTTCAGATTAAGCTAATGTGAATAGCTCCTGCAGCTAATGTGCAGGAATTAGTGAACTACATTACGATGTCAAGCCATTTAAAAGTATGCAATGCAGCACTTCAAGTATAGGAATCGCTAAAGTATGCGAGGAATTTAGAAAATGTAGATAGAAATAGAAATTTGAATGAATCTTCTTACCTGATTTGCTGTCGACTGTACGTCAGGCAACGGGCATATTTGTGATTGCGTGCGCATGCGCAGTGAGCGCTGACGGTACATTGCACGCTGGGCGAAGAGACTTACACAAAAATATACATATAAATTAAATAAAGAAATATATACAAATATGTTTGAATTCTATCTATCTATCTATCTATCTATCTATCTATCTATCTATCTATCTATCTATCTATCTATCAAAATTTACACTACCAGTCAAAACTTTGGACACAGCAGCTTTATTATTTCTCATTTTAGTTTTCTATATAAGTATCTGTCTATTTATAATTACCTATTTTTCCCGGAATTACAAATCCTCTTTTTGCATTACTAGAAAAAAAGAAATGGTCATCCTGTATCACCTGACCTGTTTACAGTTTTATGGTCATCTCACTGGCCAGAGAGCTGCTCTGGTAATGAAACAACGCTGGGCCTTGTGCACAACATCCGCCCAACACATGACAGTCATTAATATAACTCAATCAAGACTGCATTGCTGCATGGAAACAGTTCTTGACTTCCCAGAGTTTATAGACTCAATCCTTTAAATATAGTACACCTATTTACAATGATTCACTAAAAACATTTATATCATCAAATAATATATTATGTAAATAGGTAAGATACACAGATGCAGTTCACCAGCAGTACATTTTAGTCATTTAATATTGCATAGATTATGCATAATGATAATGCATGATCATAATGAGTAAAGAGGACAACAGGAAACCTGCTCCACATTTGTCACCAATATAATATTTTGAATAATATGGTAACCAAAGAATTGCTGGTAGCCATTGGCTTCCACAGTAGGAAAAAAAAAATGGAGGTCAATGGCTACCAGCAGAAGAAAAAAAACTTTAGGTTTGGAAGTTTCATTTTTGGGTGAAATATCCCTTTGAACTTCAATAATGAAACATTTATGTTTCTAAAATCATGACAATATTGCACATTTACTGATCTCTTTGGCTGCAAACATCTGAAGCTGCTGTTATTCTGCACATTCACTAGGGGACAGATGTTAAAGGTCTTAAGGGCAGATTTGAGGCTGCAGCAGACTTTAGATGTTAGATCGGCCTGAGCGGTAATGCTAAATGATAGTATTATTAACACATATAAACAGAAATATAAATTTAGTTCTCTGAAGCACAGCTGCACATCGTCACACTGGTGTTCATGCTTAAATTGACAAGAACAATCTCATGCTGTTAGATTATCACAGGCACATTTAAATAATGTCAGGACATTGACAGTATCTAGATATTATTCAAAGATGTTCTTCCAGCTAAAACTCAGTGGCACTGAGGAAAATAAGCTCAGTTGCAAACTGAAGGTCATTTCTAGCTGTCTAGCTCTCAATAATATGATTTTGACAAACAAATAAAGATTGTCGAATATAATCAATGGTTGTAAAATATTTGACTAATGTTCCTCCATTACAGTGCCGTTTTACACTGTAAAAGTTAATCCAGCTTAAAGTAAAGATGTTCAGAACTACTTTCTTCGTTGAATTTGATTCAAAATTGCAATAATTTTGCAATACCAACAAGGTTAATGATGCTTTAAACTAAATTGAGCTTTAAAATGACACTATTGAATTCATTTTGTAATTAATGAACTTTGCAAAATTACATCATTGCCGGACTAAATTCAGCTAAATAATGACAATTATTTTCCATAGCTGAAATTGAATTTGGTTCATAAATGATGAACTTTGCAACATATTGAATGGAACGGAACTGAATCAATATAGAACATATATATATATATATATATATATATATGTATATATATATATATATATATATATATACAACCCGAATTCCGGAAAAGTTTTTTAAATTTTAATAAAATGAAAACTAAAAGACTTTCAAATCACATGAGCCAATATTTTATTCACAATAGAACATAGATAACATAGCAAATGTTTAAACTGAGAAAGTTTACAATTTTATGCACAAAATGAGCTCATTTCAATTTTGATTTCTGCTACAGGTCTCAAAATAGTTGGGACGGGGCATGTTTACCATGGTGTAGCATCTCCTTTTCTTTTCAAAACAGTTTGAAGACGTCTGGGCATTGAGGCTATGAGTTGCTGGAGCTTTGCTGTTGGAATTTGGTCCCATTCTTGCCTTATATAGATTTCCAGCTGCTGAAGAGTTCGTGGTCGTCTTTGACGTATTTTTCGTTTAATGATGCGCCAAATGTTCTCTATAGGTGAAAGATCTGGACTGCAGGCAGGCCAGGTTAGCACCCGGACTCTTCTACGACGAAGCCATGCTGTTGTTATAGCTGCAGTATGTGGTTTTGCATTGTCCTGCTGAAATAAACAAGGCCTTCCCTGAA
This sequence comes from Carassius carassius, assembly GCF_963082965.1. Taxonomy (NCBI): domain Eukaryota; kingdom Metazoa; phylum Chordata; class Actinopteri; order Cypriniformes; family Cyprinidae; genus Carassius; species Carassius carassius. The sequence continues at coordinate 25,664,723 of NC_081789.1, forward strand.
ATAGACGTTGTTTGGAGGGAAGCATATGTTGCTCTAAAACCTTTATATACCTTTCAGCATTCACAGAGCCTTCCAAAACATGCAAGCTGCCCATATCCTATGCACTTATGCACCCCCATACCATCAGAGATGCTGGCTTTTGAACTGAACGCTGATAACATGCTGGAAGGTCTCCCTCCTCTTTAGCCCGGAGGACACGGCGTCCGTGATTTCCAACAAGAATGTCAAATTTGGACTCGTCTGACCATAAAACACTATTCCACTTTGAAATAGTCCATTTTAAATGAGCCTTGGCCCACAGGACACGACGGCGCTTCTGGACCATGTTCACATATGGCTTCCTTTTTGCATGATAGAGCTTTAGTTGGCATCTGCTGATGGCACGGCGGATTGTGTTTACCGACAGTGGTTTCTGAAAGTATTCCTGGGCCCATTTAGTAATGTCATTGACACAATCATGCCGATGAGTGATGCAGTGTCGTCTGAGAGCCCGAAGACCACAGGCATCCAATAAAGGTCTCCGGCCTTGTCCCTTACGCACAGAGATTTCTCCAGTTTCTCTGAATCTTTTGATGATGTTATGTACTGTAGATGATGAGATTTGCAAAGCCTTTGCAATTTGACGTTGAGGAACATTGTTTTTAAAGTTTTCCACAATTTTTTTACGCAGTCTTTCACAGATTGGAGAGCCTCTGCCCATCTTTACTTCTGAGAGACTCTGCTTCTCTAAGACAAAGCTTTTATAGCTACTCATGTTACAAACCTGATATCAATTAACTTAATCACTAGATGTTCTCCCAGCTGAATCTTTTCAAAACTGCTTGCTTTTTTAGCCATTTGTTGCCCCCGTGCCAACTTTTTTGAGACCTGTAGCAGGCATTAAATTTTAAATGAGCTAATTAAGTGGATAAAAGTGTAAAATTTCTCAGTTTAAACATTTGCTACGTTATCTATGTTCTATTGTGAATAAAATATTGGCTCATGTGATTTGAAATTCCTTTAGTTTTCATTTTATTAAAATTTAAAAAACGTCCCAACTTTTCCGGAATTCGGGTTGTATATATATATATACAGTACAGACCAAAAGTTTGGACACACCTTCTCATTCAAAGAGTTTTCTTTATTTTCATGACTATGAACATTGTAGATTCACACTGAAGGCATCAAAATTATGAATGAACACATGTGGAATTATATATGGAATTATATACATAACAAAAAAGTGTGAAACAACTGAAAATGTCATATTCTCAGTTCTTCAAAGTAGCCACCTTTTGCTTTGATTACTGCTTTGCACACTCTTGGCATTCTCTTGATGAGCTTCAAGAGGTAGTCACCTGAAATGGTCTTCCAACAGTTTTGAAGGAGTTCCCCGAGAGATGCTTAGCACTTGTTGGCCCTTTTGCCTTCTGTCTGCGGTCCAGCTCACCCCTAAACCATCTCGATTGGGTTCAGGTCCGGTGACTGTGGAGGCCAGGTCATCTGGCGCAGCACCCCATCACTCTCCTTCTTGGTCAAATAGACCTTGATGCCTTCAGTGTGAATCTACAATGTTCATAGTCATGAAAATAAAGAAAACTCTTTGAATGAGAAGGTGTGTCCAAACTTTTGGTCTGTACTGTATATATATATATAGATATAGATAGATAGATAGATAGATAGATAGATAGATAGATAGATAGATAGATAACTAAACTGAGCTAAATTTATGAAATTCAAGTCATTTCATAATTTCTGGATTAAATGGATCAGCTTTGAAGTAAAGTGAATATAGTGAATAATGACACTACTGTTTTCTGTAGAGCTGCTTAATAGAATTGAATTAATTGATGACCTTTGCAACATAGATGGTTATTGAACTGAACTGAAGCAATACTCAGCTAAATTAAGCTGAATAATGACACTATTGTCTTTCGCAGAGCTGCTTAACAGCTGAATTAATTAGTGTCATATTTGAGGAACTTCGTATGAAGCACTATTAATATATGTGACTTGACTTTTGAGTATCTTGACCTAGTAATAATCATTAGGCAGAGGTGGAGCTTTATGGTGTCTTGATCTGACATGTGTAAGGCTTTTTTATCTTCCTCTGAAAGCAGCTCATTTTCATAACGCCTTCAGACCTGTTGAAGAGCCACTCCACGCCAAGATGGAAAAGCCCAAGTTCTCTCTTTCCGCCCTGAAGAGCACTCGCGGTGCCCTGCACATGCTGCAGATCGTGATGTGCGCGGTGACGTTTGCGGTGAGCTACGTCTGGGGTCACCCGCTTCACACCTACTGGATCTACTGCATGGTGGTGTGGGGTCTGTGTCCCATCATCTCGCTGGTCATCACCATAGTGGAGGTGTTCCTCATCCACAAGCTGATCCTGGTGTTCTGCATGGACTGGGATGACTTCACGACCGGCATGGCCATGATGGCGTCGCTCTGCACGTTCTCCTGCACGGCGATGTTCGCCAACTTCTACATCTGCCGGATGTGCATCTGGGGCTGGATGGTCACGATCCTCTCTGTGGTGTGTTGCGCGCTTTACTGTGCGGAGACGTTCAGGGACAAATGTGATGCCACACGCTCTGCAACATACGTGGCTGCGCTTCCAGGCTTCATTAAGATTCTCGAAGCCTTCGTTGGCTGCATCATCCTCATATCCCTGATTGGTTACGTGGGTAAACCGGCTCTGCTGTGGTGCATCGTGGCCTATGCTATTCCCTTGCCTCTAACCCTCCTGACCATCATCACCAACATCTTGACCAAGTTAAAGAACTGTCTGCCCTTCAGCATCGATCGTTTCACAATGATTTTCCTGGTCATTTCAATTCTGCTTTACATCTCTGCTGCTATTCTCTGGCCCACCTACAGCTTCAGAGGAAACCCGCGGCCCAGAGACTGTCCGGGAAACAGCTGTATATGGAGCATCCAGTTTGTTGTGACCATCATGACCTACATTAATCTCGGCCTGTATGCTGCTGATCTGGTCTTGACCTGCTTGGGTATCTGTGGATTCAAACGCGCTCAATAGTATCAGTACTGTATACTTTACAAATAAAGGTTGCAAAAGGGTGTTTGTTGATGCCATTAAAGAACCGTTTTTTTATTTCCCAAAGAACTTACAGTGAAAAGTTCTTAAAATAACCTGTGAAGAACATTTTAATTATCTTAAGAACCTATTTTTCCACTTTAAAGAAGCTTTTGTGCATTGGAAAGTTTTAGTAGACTGTAAGTGTTCTGCACTTAACTATTGATGTCCACAGAATTTTTCTTTTTAAAAGTGTCCTTCAAGACACTTTCATGGTCACCGTTTTTCTTGTTTCTAGTAAATGGAAAAATGTTTATGCATCTTCTATTTCACTTTCATAAAAGCTTGATTGTTCATAATAAATGAATATATTTAATTTCTGTGTTTTTATTTTTTATTAAAGATCTACATATGTTTGTGTGAAAAAAACATTAACATTTGTATTTATTCATATATAATAATACAATTAAAATATAATAACATTATCATGTATTTTATCATGTTAAAAGCTATTTAATTTTGGAAATATTTAACCTTTGTAATTTATTTCCTATATGTATATTATACACACACACACACACACACACACACATATATATTCTTTAAATGCACAATTCAGCTTGATCCTGAAGGCCAGTGTCCTGCAGAGTTTAGCTCCAACTTGCCTCAACACACCTGCCTGCATGCTTCAAGTATACATAAAACCTTGATTAGCTGGTTGAAGTGTGTTTAATTAGGGTTGGAGCTAAACTCCACGACCGAGTCTGGTGAGCCCTGATCTAGACTGTAAAGCATACACAACTATTAGCCAATCACAGCATTGGGTTTACTTTTGAGTCTGCAATGGTGAGAAGAAGAGACTTTCTCACTGAGAAAATCAAATTAAATATTAGGAGGTCCTTGGCATAAAAATATTTAAAAACCCTTATTTTAAATTTCTGAGCATCATCCCTCACTTCTGCAGAAAACTAGTCTTTTTGAAACTGTTCATACTTTCATTAACCCGTTAAACTAACTTTTTGTTGCTGTCAGAAAGGTTACAGTGCATCTGAGAAATGAACATTAGACAACAGAAGACTGAGAAGTCACACACACTGAAAGTGTGTGGTGTGTGTAAAGGCTTTATCGGCAGTGTAAATGTAAATCATGCAGTGTGGAGTAATGGTCCACTTGAGCACACAGCTCACACTTCTCTGGCATCAGATGAAGAACAATGTTGTTCGGACTGAGTCTCTCTCAAAGTTTCCGGATTCTCCAGATGGTTTTCTGTGCATTGGCTCTGATCATCCCGATGTTTCGTGGCCCCATGTCCAGTCCGTATGGGATCTGGTGTGAGTTTGTGTGGGTATTCGGACTCATTGTGGCTGTGGTGGTCTTCGTTATCGAGAAGTGCTTGGTGGATAAACTGATCGAGCTCCTTGTGCTGAAGCACTCTTGGAATGATCTCTCCTGCGGATTGAACCTCCAGTTGTCCCTCATGCTGTTGTCTGCGTGCCTCATCTACTGCACCGTGTTTGTGTGCACAACATGCATCGCAGACATTATCTGCGCCATCGCCTCCATCTTGGCGCTTGGTGTGTATGTGGTCGAAACCGTGATGTTAAAACGGAAGTGTCCTGCAGGTTATCTCTCCAGCCTACGAGGCATCCTGCGCTTCAGCCAGGCATTTGTAGCCTGCCTCATCTTTACCGCGGTATACAGCTACTTCAAAGGAGTTGAAAACCGGTTCCGGCCTGGCGGTTTGATCTGGTGCATTCTGGTCTACGTGGTGTGCTTCCCTCCAACCGTGGTGGTGATCCCGTCACACCTGCAGAAGTGTGTGGATCTGCTGCGATGCTGCGATCTCAATAAGTTGGAGCTGGTGCTTGACGCCGTTGCTGTTGCTCTTTACGTCTCTGCAGCCATCCTCTGGCCTGTGTTTGGCTATAAAAATTATAAAAGAGACTCCAAAACCCACGATTATCGATTTCATGACCTTAATTTGGTCACAGTCCTGACGTATGTGAACTTGGGGCTTTACCTCACAGACCTCATTTGGACTTTGATTGTACTTTGTAAAAAAAGCTAGACGTACTGTAGAGTCATGAAGGTAAAGATGTGACCATGTCTTGAACTCTAATTGGGAACAAACCAATTTTTTCGGGAAGGGTTTTTATTTATTTAAAGGTTATTGAATAATTCAAACAAATAAAAACACAATAAAAAAAAAAAAGATTTCATGCTCCTAACAGTTGAAAACTGTTTTTCGATGATAGTAATCTAAATGTAGTTATGTTTGAACTGTATCATTGTATGCTAAGTGCATCATCTGTATGCTATCTATAGTCTTTGGATTATCTTAAAATGACTTAAAGTTGATTTAGCAGTATATTTGCATGCTTTTTGAATAAACGCTATAGGACTTAAGGCACACTGAATTAATGAGCTAAACAAAAAAACGCAGCTGAAGAAATCAATTCATACACAGGCAGCAGGACATGTAAACAATATTACAGGCCTATTTTAATAAATTAAAATCATAGATCCCATATTTTTTTTCGTCATTAATTCTCATTAATTCTCAATTAATGTTCTTGGTGCCCTTGAGCAAGGCATCGAACCCCCAACTGCTCCCCGGGCGCCGCAGAATAAATGGCTGCCCACTGCTCCGGGTGTGTGCTCACAGTGTGTGTGTGTGTGTGTTCACTGCTCTGTGTGTGTGCACTTTGGATGGGTTAAACGCAGAGCACAAATTCCGAGTATGGGTCACCATACTTGGCTGAATGTCACTTCACTTCAATACATTTTAATACTTATAAACACTTTATAAACATATAAACAATACTTTATAACTGTCCCTCAAACCCTGAAAATAAAGTTCATAACCAGTGAGAGCTCAATACAGGTCCTTATTGTTTATGAAGAAGGTAAATACTGCTCTGATTACTAAATCTTATGGAGGACATTGGAAGTATGCATATGAATATGCATGTATTTAAGACATATGTTTAGTGTTTATGTTTAGTATTTAGTTATCATTAGTATTTTTGCCACAAACATGAACAGGTTGTGTAATGCTCAAAAACATGACACAAAACCATGCAATATCAAGATAACATTAAATACAGATTCATATGCAGTAAGACGATAAACACAGGTTTGCTTTATGTGTGCTGTGAACTATTTGAAAGCATGAAACATTTAGAAATCAAACACTCAATTTTGCATGTTTTTGGGCCAGTAGAGTTCCTATAGAGAAAGTATACTATGTTAATAGTATGATTACAATTGCTGCTAGTGTTATTGCAAAGAGCAAGACTGTTTATGAATAAAAGACATTTAATTTGAAGTTGGGAGTGATTCTTTAGCACTAGTCTAAACTAGCACTGCTCAGGATTCAGCAGTCACTCCTACTCTTTTAATGAATGCTAAATGTGACATGAGGATGAAGCAGAGTGAGAAAACAGGAACTCGGGTATTAATGTAGTAGCTAAACAGCAGATTGCACTGTACTTAATTTAATTAATAAACAATAACTGAGGGCCTTCATGAAGCCAGAGTGAATGAACAGAAGCACAGACAGCTGCTGGGATATTTATATCCCCTCTCAAAATGAGACAGCGAAGACAACTAATAAGACACTAATATATATATAATGTATTTTTTTTAAAGCAGGAAACAAAGGCCAATATATAACTAAATAGGCTAAACAAATATATGTGTTACGGATCACTCGGAGACAGAGGAGTAACAGATGAAAGATGTAATTTGTTGAATGGACACAAGCAGAGGAGCGGGAAGTGAGGAGTGGATGGGTGTTGGGATCCGTGCCGGGAAGGAGGGTACCACACACACGCACCGTGGGGTCTTTAGGAGGATCTTGGAGGTAATCCTTGGAGAGAAGATGGAAGAAGAGTCTTCGGAGGTTATCCTTGGAGAGAAGGTAAAGAGGAGTTAGTCCTAATAGTTAGCGCAGGAATGATCTTGTCGCGAACGTGACCGGACAATGACTGGGTGCGTGTGTGTGGCTTTTGTGGTGCTGAGGTGGATGATAAGTGATGCAGATCAGGTGGGGATGATTAGTACTCAGGTGAGGGCGTGCGCCGTGATTGTGTGGAGGAGGAACCTGGCGTGTTTGTGACAGTACCCCCCTCCCCAGGGCCCGCTCCTGAGGGCCGGGGACCCCGACGTCGTGGTGGGCGTCCTCTACCCCTGGGAGCTGGTCGGTTGGGGTGTCTTGAGTGGAAGGTATCCAGCAAGGAGGGGTCCAAGATGTCGTTGCGTGGGACCCAGGAGCGTTCCTCTGGACCGTATCCTTCCCAGTCCACTAGGTACTCCAGCTGCCCACCACGCCACCGGGAGTCCTGGATGTCCTTGACCGAGTAGGCTGCGCCGTCATCTAGGAGGAGAGGAGGGGGGGCTTCCGTCTCGCCAGGTTCTGTGGAGGGAAGAACAGAAGGATGGTGAGGTTTCAGGAGTGAGACATGGAATGTGGGGTGAATCCGGTAATCGGGAGGAAGTTGCAGTTTGTAGGTGACCGGATTGATCTGCTGAGTGATAGTGAATGGGCCAATGAATCTGGGACTAAGCTTGCGGCAGGGTAGACGCAGGAGGATGTCCCGGGTAGACAGCCAGACCTTCTGACCGGGTTGGTACTGGGGAGCCTCGGAACGGCGAAGGTCGGCTGCCGTCCTGCGTCTACAGGGCGCCCGTTGAAGTTGGTGATGGGCCGCATCCCAGACCCTCTCGCTCTCCCGGAACCAATAGTCGACCGCGGGAACGTCAGAGGGCTCTCCAGACCAGGGAAACAGGGGTGGCTGGTAGCCGAGTACGCACTGGAAGGGTGTGAGTCCGGTGGTGGGTTGACGGAGGGAGTTCTGTGCGTACTCGGCCCACCCCAGGAATTGGTTCCAGGAGTTCTGGTGGCCGTGACAGAAGGTACGGAGGAAGCGTCTGATCTCCTGGACCTTCCTTTCCGTCTGCCCGTTGGACTGCGGGTGGTAGCCGGAGGACAGGCTGATGGCCACACCTAGGAGGGAGTGAAATGCTTTCCATACCCGGGAGATGAATTGGGGGCCCCGATCCGACACTATGTCCTCTGGAATGCCGAAGTACCTGAAGACATGGTTAAACATCAGTTCTGCCGTTTCCATGGCAGTGGGGAGACCCTTCAGAGGAAGAAGACGACATGCTTTAGAAAATCTATCCACAACAATAAGAATACATGTGTTATTATCAGAGGGAGGAAGGTCGGTCATGAAATCCACTCCCAGGTGTGACCACGGGCGGTTGGGGACGGGCAGAGGATGGAGTTTGCCAGATGGTAGATGGCGAGGACTCTTGGACATGGCGCAGCTGTTACATCCACTCATGTACCTTCTGACATCCGAGGCCATGTTGGGCCACCAGAAGTGTTCCCGTAGCAACGAGAGGGTTTCATTGACCCCCGGGTGACCAGTGCCAAGTGATGTATGGGTGGCGTGGATGAGAGGAGTGCGACGTGTCCTAGGGATGTACTGGTGTCCTGGTGGGCAACCCGGCGGAGCGTTGGCAGGAGTTTCGGCTGGAGGTAGGGTTTCGTCAGACCAAGAGATAGGGGCAACAATAACTTTGTCTGGGAGGATGGGTTCGGGGTTCTCAGACCTCTCTTCGGGTGAGTAACATCTGGACAGAGAATCGTCCTTAACATTCTTTGCCCCAGGGCGGTAAGTGATGGAGAACTGGAAGCGGGTGAAGAATAGTGCTCAGCGGGCTTGTCTGGGGTTGAGTCTCTTGGCTGCCCTAAGGTATTCCAGGTTTTTATGGTCAGTGAGAACTTAAAAGGGGTGTTTGGCTCCCTCCAGCCAATGTCTCCACTCCTCCAGGGCAAGCTTGATGGCAAGTAGCTCCCTGTTGCCAATGTCGTAGTTTACCTCCGCCGGGTTGAGCTTCCTGGAGAAGAAGGCACATGGATGAAGGCGGCTGGGCGTCCCCTGCTGCTGAGACAGGACCGCACCCACTCCGGTGGTAGAGGCGTCCACCTCCAAGACGAATGGTAAATCAGGGTTAGGATGCACGAGGAGTGGGGCGGTCGTAAAGGCCAGCTTCAGGGCCTGGAAGGCTTCGGTGGCGGCTGGAGTCCATGACAGGGACTTGGGCTTCTGACGAAGGAGGTTGGTTAGAGGACTGGTGATGGTACTAAAGTTCTGAATGAATCGTCTGTAGAAGTTTGCGAAGCCAAGGAATCGCTGTACTTCCTTGATGGTGGTAGGAATGGGCCAATCCCGGACGGCGCTTACCTTCCCCTCATCCATCCGGATGCCACTGCGGTCGATGGTATAGCCAAGGAACTGCAATGAGGGCTGATGGAATGAGCACTTCTCTGCTTTTAGGTAGAGCTGGAAGTCCCTCAGGCGTTGCAAGACCTCCGCAACGTGGCGTCGATGTTCGGCCTGGCTCCGGGAATATATTGATGGAGGAAATCCCGGAGCAACTCATGCATGAAATCCTAGAATACGGAGGGGGCGTTTACTAGCCCATACGGCATCACGCAGTACTCGTAGTGGCCAGTAGGGGTGATGAAGGCGGTCTTCCACTCGTCCCCCTCGCGTATCCGGATGAGGTTATACGCGCTGTGGAGGTCCAACTTGGAGAATACAGTGGCACCACGGAGATGTTCTAGGGCCGCTGGGACGAGGGGAAGAGGATAGCGAAACTTCTGAGTAATTTTGTTCAGGGCTCTGTAGTCGATACATGGCCGCAAACCTCCATCCTTCTTGGCCACGAAGAAAAAACTCGAAGCAGCAGGGGAGGTAGATGGGCGGATGTATCCTTGAGCCAGCGCCTCCCTGATGTAATCCTCCATGGCCTTCTCCTCGGGAACGGATAGGGGATAGATCCGTCCTCTAGGCACTGGTTCACCCGGCAGCAGATCTATGGCACAGTCCCATGGCTGGTGTGGAGGCAGCTTAGAGGCCCGCTTCGGGCAGAAGACATCACTGAAGGGGGCGTAGCACTGGGGTATGGAGATGGACTGGTTGACGACAGGGCTTTCAATAGAGGTGGTGTAGACTGGTAGTGATTCGGAGGGACGTTCCACGGGAACTGGACAGCCGGAGATACATGATTGAAAGCAGGCTTCGCCCCACTTCAGGATTTCTCCGGTCTTCCAGGAGATCACCGGGTTATGCTGCTCCAACCACGGGCGCCCTAGGATGACGTCAGTGGTGGAATCCTCCAGAACCAGCAGATGAATGTCCTCATGGTGAAGGAGTCCAGTTTGGAGAGAGATTGGACCCACGCAGTGGCGTACATACTTCTTGCTTAACGGCCTGCCGGTGATGGTGTGGATTTGGTAAGCGGCCGGCGTGGCCGAGGTTGGAAGCCTGAGTTGACGGCAGAGGGCGCCGAAGATGAAGTTGCCGGCTGACCCAGAATCGAGGAGGGCGGAAACTGGAAGAGACACATCAGCCGCAGTAAGTGTCACAACAGTGGTGAGTGGTTTCATAGAATATCGTGAAGGAAGGATGGCACTCACCATGGGACGAGGAGGACGGACGGGGCACCCAGCTATGGTATGCCCCGGAGCTGCACAGTACAGACAGAGATTCTGGGCCAGCCGTCTTTGACGCTCCGCCATAGTGAGGCGGTAGGAGTCCACGAGCATGGGCTCGCTGGCTGGTTCTGGGGAGCTGACGTTCTCTGGCCGGCAGAGCGGAGAGGAGGAATGCGCCTGGCCCTGGTGCTCGTCTAAGCAGGACTGCATACGAGTGGCGAAGCGGATGGACAGCTGGATGAATCGCTCGAGGCCGATGGTATCCTCGTATGCAGTGAGATGCAACCGCACTCTGGACTCCAATCCTTGGCGATAGGTAGTGAGAAGGGCCTGTTCGTTCCACCCACTAGAGGCCGCCAGAGTTCTGAACTGCAAGGCATAATCATTGACAGACATATTCCCTTGTTTCAAGTTGTATAATCTCTCACCTATAGAGGAGTCCCAGGCAGGTTTGCCGAAAACTTCCCGGAAGTGTTCGATGAAGCTAGAATATGACTGGGTTACAGGATTATTCTGGGTCCAGAGAGAGTCTGCCCATTGTAAAGCCTTGCCTTGTAACTGGGAGATAATGAAAGCTACCTTAGCTCGATCCGTTGGGTACGAGAGCGGTTGCATCTCCAGGACCAGTGAACACTGAAGCAAGAATCCGCTGCATTCCTCCGCCGAACCAGAGTAGGGCGCTGGCCGTGCCATGGGACTGGCGTGCACGGCAGGTGAAGGAGGGATGATAGGATCCGCGGAAGTGCTCGCTGGTGGTGGTGATGCAGGTGCTGACATTAGTGTACGGCGGAGTGCATCTACTAATTTTTGGACGGGATCCGTGAGGCTCATGCTTGTGTCTCTCGGTGCTGGTCCGGTCATCTGTTACGGATCAATCGGAGACAGAGGAGTAACAGATGAAAGATGTAATTTATTGAATGGACACAAGCAGAGGAGCGGGAAGTGAGGAGTGGATGGGTGCCGGGAAGGAGGGTACCACACACACGCACCGTGGGGTCTTTAGGAGGATCTTGGAGGTAATCCTTGGAGAGAAGATGGAAGAAGAGTCTTCGGAGGTTATCCTTGGAGAGAAGGTAAAGAGGAGTTAGTCCTAATAGTTAGCGCAGGAATGATCTTGTCGCGAACGTGACCGGACAATGACTGGGTGCGTGTGTGTGGCTTTTGTGGTGCTGAGGTGGATGATAGGTGATGCGGATCAGGTGGTGATGATTAGTACTCAGGTGAGGGTGTGCGCCGTGATTGTGTGGAGGAGGAACCTGGCGTGTTTGTGACAATATGAATAGCAAACAGATTTAAAAAAAAAAAATGTTTAAACTTTAAAGCGACTTGCACTACAAGACATTGCCTACTGTACTGTTTGAGCTTCAGCAGTGTAGACTGTAATAAATAAAAGGCACTATAGAAAAATAAATACAGACGCATTTTTTATTTGCTTATATAAATGTTTTATTAACTTTATAAAGCTCAAGTTCTCACTCAGGAATTAAAATAGAACTTTTGGTGTTAAATAAAAATGAATGATTATAAAGATTACTTTTATTTTTTGATTCTGGAGCACAAAAGCAGTCTTAAGTCTCTGGGGTATATTTATAGCAATAGCCAACAAAACATTGTATGGGGCAAAATTATCGTTTCTTTTCTTATATGCCAAAAAATCATTAGGATATTAAAGTAAAGATCATGTTCTTTGAAGATATTTTGTAAATGTATCTCAGCCAAATATTGTCCTATCCTGACAAACCATACATCAATGGAAAGCTTATTTATTCAGCTTTCAGATGATTGCAGCATTCCAAAAAAAAAAAAAAAACGGACCCTTATGACTGGTTTTAAAGTCCAGGGTCACATGTAATATAATATAATATAATATAATATAATATAATATAATATAATATAATATAATATAATATAATATAATATAATATAATATAATATAATATAATATAATATAATATAATATAATATAATATAATATAATATAATATAATATAATATAATATAATATAATATAATATAATATAATATAATATAATATAATATAATATAATATTATATTATATTATATTATATTATATTATATTATATTATATTATATTATATTATATTATATTATATTATATTATATTATATTATATTATATTATATTATATTATATTATATTATATTATATAATAAATAGGCACTAGGGGGCGCTAAATGTTCACTAAATTGTGTTAAATTTACATTCTACATTTATGCATTTAGCAGACGCTTTATCCAAAGGGACTTACAGTGCATTCAGGATATGCATTTATTTATTTATTTTTTACCAGTGTGTTGCAAACAACTTTAACAGCAGTTTTACGTGAAACATTTATTTTCTTAAATAATAAAACTGTATTAGCAAGTGACATAATTAGGGGGTTATTTGCAGGGTTTTTTAGATGCATTCAGTTGGTTTCTGAATGAATGAAAGCGATGAGTCTACTCCTCCTGCTGTGTCTCCAGCAGACCCTGAAAGTAAATATAAAAGGAGTTGCAGTAACTGGGGGCTTTGTTTGGGCTGGACTGGACCTGCTCGGGTTTCTGTGAGCTGAAGGGATTGGGTCCGGTGTCTTTAACGTCCATCTCCAGCTCTATGAGGATCTGCAGTGAATACTGGAGCTCAGCATCACTGCAACACACACACAGCAGAGAATCAATGACAGTCATCCTGGAACCGGAGACTGTGTTTGTGCTAGGGTTGGGCAAAAATGTAAAATGCCAAAAAATGTACAGTTTGAATTTAATTGACCCACAGGATGTTACAGTGAAATTGGAACAACAGGAACAACACCTGAAGAATTTCATTAATACAACACAAACAAAAAACAATGAAGGAATGAACACATAAATGTATATGCATTTGGTTAATGCTTTAATCCAAAGTGAATTGCATTTAAAGCCATACATTTTTTAATGCATTCTTTGGGAATCAAACACCATGGTCTACTTGTGGTAAAATTAATAATATTGTTTATTTATTTATTATTATTATTATATACACTGTTATAAAATAACAATAAATACAAATTCAATAAAATATACTGTATATAAATATATAAAATGTGTGTATGTATGTATATATATATATATATATATATATATATATATATAATATTAATAATAATAAACATTATAAATTTATTATTATGTACTGTTGAAAAATAACAATAAATAAAAATCCAATAAAATATACTGTATATAAATATATACAATTTATTTTATATATCATATCAAAATATATATCAAAATATAATATATAAATACAATATACATAATAAATATTATTAATAATAATACATATTTATTTCTTATTATGTACTGTTGGAAAACAACAATAAATAAATAAAAATGCAATAAAATATACTGTATATAAATATATACAATTTATTTTCTATATCATATCAAAATATATATATAAAAAATAATATATAAAAATATAATATACAAAAAGTAGTATGTATATACATACAAAAATTATATAAAAATGGAACAGAATACAACAGAATATGTAAAGATAAAGTATATATATATACACACACAGACACACACACACACACACACACACACATAATTTTATTAATACACACACATACACACAGATATAGTAAAACAAGTATACAGAAAGCTAATCAGTCAAACCGAAGTTTTGATCACTAAACTGAAGTTATTCTCCAAATCATTCTCAGTTCACATGGCACGTAAACACTTAACGTGAGCATTGACTGAGTCACTCACTTGTACATGGTGAAGATGGACGGGATGTTATAGTCTCTGAGCAGCAGTAATGTGGGCAGCCAGCCCTCTCCTAAACCCTGAGACGCGTGGAACCCTGAAGCAGACCACAAACAACAAAACCCGGCTCAGCAGAAAGAGAGGACAGAAGCTGACAGCTGCAGATCATCAGATCACACACACAAAGAGAGTTTAGCTGGATAACCTCACTACGTGATTGATAGCGTGTATATCCCCTCTTCCCAGATTAGAAGTGTGCTCATGTGTGTTTGGACATGAGGAGACCCAGAGAAACAGCAGGGTTATAAAGACTCTCGCCCAGGGTGAGATTGATGGAGCTGTGTGTGTTTGTGCATGAAGTTCACTTGGTTTTCAGCAATATGAACCTTGTTTGGATGAAAAGCAAGCTCCAGAATCAATTAAATGTGACTATCATTGATATACTATTATAGTTTTCATTAATATTTTTAATTAGACTTTATGTATTTTTTTATATGTTCTTATTTATATACTTTCTGTAATTAGACTTAATGCACATATATTTGTTCTGTATATTTTCTTGTTGATTTTTTTCCCATTTAAATTTTAGTTAAAGTTTTAGTCATAGTCATATTTATTAGTTTTAATAAATTTTTAATGTCTATATATTTTTATATATATGTTAATATTTTAAGACTTGATTTATATTGTTTTCTTATTTATATATTTGTTATATTTATTCATTATTTTTTTGTTGTTGTTTGTAGTTTTTATTAATTGTTTTCATTAATATTTTAAACAGACTATTTATATTTTTCCTATTTATTTTCTTTATATTTTCTTATATATTATATATATATATATATATATATATATATATATATATATATATATATATATATACAGTATTTGTCGTATTTATTCGTTTTATTAGGCAAGGCAAGTTTATTTATAAGCACATTTCATCCACAATGGTAATTCAAAGTGCTTTACATAAAAACATATTATTAATTATTTAAAATGTCTATATAGTTTTTATTAATTTTATTTACTAATTTAGTTATTTTAGCACTTAAAGTTAAACTAAATAAAAAGGAGAAATGTTGACAACTAGTGAAAAAAAAGTTTATATTTCAGTTAACACTTATTTTATAAGTAATGATTTTAGTTTTAGTTTTATAATAACTTTATTATAAATGTCATAAGACCATTATAGAAACCACTGAATTGTATTAAATTAAAATAATATTTTATTATTCATATTTCAAAGAAATAATTAGCCGTTTTATCAAATTTTACAAATTAAAATAAAATAAAAAAATTGTCACAATATATATAGAAACCATTGATACCTGATAGGATTTTCTGTATATTTTCGGCCCTAAATATAGATTCCTGGACACTTTAAGTAGGAAGTAAAACTTCAAAGCTCAACATTTGGTGCTAAATTTTTCACAAACGTGAAGGTTAAGGACTCAAGCATCTGTCACTGAGCCAGTTTAGCAGGTGAAACTTCTCAAGTGTTAACTTGACTGCTACGTAAATAAGTAACTGATCATTTAGCAGATGCTTCGATTCAAAACGACTCCCAGTTCATTCATCGCATTCATTTCAGCTCATCTAACATCCAGGATTAGAACCAACAACCCTCTGCAGACCAGCCTGGGATTTAACCACTACAACACCACCACAGCGAAGTTAAATGTCTTAAGATCTTGTTGTTAAATGAACTGAAGTGGTTCAGTGTTTATCATGTGGCTGGTCTGCTCAGATCTCCTGACGGTGAGTCTTAAACTCTCAGCTGTCTCTATGAATCACTGCTAGTAAAAGTCAGCGCTGGTGAAGCGACACCTGTCTCTACTGAGTGAATCTCCTCAAAGAATCAACTTAGTCTGAATCTAAAGATGGAAATGAAACCCCCACTGAATCGTGAAGGGTCAAATGTCTTCAGACGGCAGTGAAAACTCCTCAACACCTCGGACTGAAGAACTGAGACACACACTACACAAACCACTGCTATTCATTTCAGGGATCTGATCAAAAAAAGACTCATTGACTGATTCCTTTTCAATTCACTGCTTTCTGTAGTGCACTATTTTGTAATTTTTTTAAATTGATACTGTAAGAATATTTTATTTTGTATTTTCAGTTTATTCATTCATGTAAAAAAAAATGTCATTTTGTTATGTGCTATTTTCCGTTTTATTATTTTTTAATTTCTGTTTACATTTTTGTAATTTTAGTACTTATTTCACTTCTGTAAGTTTTCCATCAGATACTTATATTTTATTTTATTTCAGCTTTATTTCAATTACCAAAAATGACTTTTACCAGTATTTATCTCATGCAGTGTTAATGCATTTGTTTGTTTGTACCTGGATGAAATCCGACCACTAGATCTGGTTTGGCCGCTTCTCCTTTCTCCACAACTTCCTCCCAGAACTGATGATAGAGGCTCTTGTAAGCGCTGATGTAAACCTTTCCCCGGGGTCCGAACGCTGTCAGCGGGGGCCTCATGATGGGCCCCTGGACCACCTCGGGCCCCACCATCACCACCTCCAGCCCCTGGTGCCCTGGGAACATGCGGCCGAGCTCGTCCATGTCTGTGGTTCTGGCTCCCAGGGTCTCGTTGTGACCAGCCCCCACTAGATGTACGGTCAGAGGACGGGAATACGGGTCCAGACGGGCCATCTGTATCCCGAGGCCCAGCGTCAGCGACCGAGAGAAGAACTCACTGCACACTCGCCACACAGACTTACGAAGCTCCGCCTCTTCCGGCCGCGGCCTGCGGGCATTGGTCCAGAGCTCTGTCATGTTTTGTCCGGACAGGATTGTGTCCAGACGGGGCGTCAGATCTCCCTGCATGGAGACCCAGTCATCCCAACATCTGATGTCTTTGGCGGGATGAGACCACGCCTCCGTTGGGAAAGGAAGATCTCCTATTGGAGGACAGGATGATTGACAGAACGTTACTTAGCAACCTCTCACAACTCCAACCACACACAGTGGTGGCCAAAATGATTAGAACACTGGTATTTTCAGCAGCTAAAAACTGTTTTAAGTCAGTTATGCATATCTTTTGCGGTAATGTGTCAGTATGAAATATCACTTCACTTTTCCAAGCATTCATTTTGCCATTAATTGTAATGAGATTTTTGTCTGAGCATGTTTTGGCCAGCGCTGTGCACACGGTTTCTCTGACCTGTGTGAATCAGCCACTCCACCAGTCTGTCGATGGAGACCTTATGGAGCATCTTACAGAACTTCTTATGCAGAGACCAGTCCTTCTTCTGACAGTCTTTACTGCAGTAATACACATTCAGACACCTGGGAGCACAGAACCAGACGCTGAAGAGTTAAATCAAGCTAGTGCTAAACCTATTGCATAATATCAACTGTTATGAGTCCAGGCTTCAGCAGACAGATTAAAAGGTCCGTGCCATTTTTAGCAGCTGCCCTCATCATTTCAGTACTTTAAGTTTTTACTGTGTTGGCGGCGTCATGCGCTGCGTGTGACTCTGTCGTAAACTTTTCCCCTTTGCACAGAGGATAAAAACTTGGATCAAGTTTTAAGAGAACAGCCAGCAAAGACAAAAAGAGACACTACCAAACATGATGAAAGATGATATATAATGCAATAAAAAGATATTGAATATAAATAAAATGTAATTTTTTAAATATATTTATATAGTTTAATATTAGCACACATATACATATACAAATATATATATATATATATATATATATATATAATATTTAATGAAATATATAAGCATATTATGTAAGTATACACTTATGTTGTAAGTGATTATTATAATGTTTTATATATATATATATATATATATATATATATATATATATATATATATCTCCTTCGTCCTAGCGTTTGTCCCGCGCAGGTGCAGGGTCCGCTTTTTGGCAGGCCGCTCTCCATTTATTCCGGTCTGTAGTGTCCTCCGGGGCGACTTGCACGTCCTTCATATCTTGCTTGATCTGGTCCATCCATCTCATCTTTGGGCGGCCACGTGGCCGGTTGCCGGGTGGGTCAAGGCGCATAGCTGTCTTCGCCACTGAATTCTCATGGCTGCGTGTTACATGGCCGTACCAGTCTGGGGGCCACACTCCAGGTACTCCGTCTTTGTGAGGTTGAGTCGCAAGCCATTTGCATCCAGGCGATCTTTCCACTGCTGCCCTTGGTCTTGGAGGTCTTGCCGCTCCCTGTCGGCAAGGAACACATCATCAGCATAGAGTAAGGACCATGGATGGGGCGTCTGGAGGTCCTGTGTCACTGTGTCCATGCATGTGATGAAAAGCAAGGGCGAAAGAGCCGATCCTTGGTGGACTCCTACATTGATGTTAAAAGGAGGTGATATCCCAGCTGTGCATCGAACCACGCTCCTGACGTCTTGGTATAAGAGTTGCACCCAGCTGATGTAGGTTTCGGGTACGTGGTGACGTCGGAGGGAGGCCCAGATGAGGTCATGGGGAACTCGGTCGAAAGCCTTCTCCAGATCCAGAAAGACCATGCGGACTGGCTTGTTCTTTTCCCGGTGTTTTTCCATCAGTAGGCGGGCAGCGTGGATGGCGTCTGTGGTCCCTTGTCCTTTGACGAAGCCGCATTGATTTTGGCTGATTTTAATAATGCTGCGGAGGCGGCTGTCCAGGATGCGTTCAAAAGTCTTCATGGAGTGGGATAGGAGTCGAATCGGCCGATAGTTCTTACATTCAGCAACGTCCCCCTTGCCCTTCCAGATCGGCACCGTGGTACTGATCGTCCAAGCGTGTGGGACTTTGCCCTCAATAATGATCTTGTTGAATAAGGTGGAAAGGACCTCGGCTCCTCTGTGCCCCATCAACTTCCAGGCTTCAGCAGGAATGTCGTCTGGGCCGGTGGCTTTGCCATTCTTCATCCTCTTCACGGCCTTCGTGACTTCAGAGATGGTGACTGGCGGTACAGGTCCAAGGGTGGGATCCAGGCTGTGGATAGGCGGATGCGGGAACTCTTCATTTGAGATGGCTGCGAAGTACTCGCTCCAGCGATGTATATATATAATTTTTTAAACATATAATTAAAAAGTGACATAACGTAGCCAAGTATGGTATATTTATATATTATAAAGTATTAAAATATGTTATACATCTTAAATATAATTTCTATAATTAATAATTATAGAATTAATTTATTTGATAAACACAAACAAATACGATGGAATATATATGTTATTAAATTAATACAATAATAATAATACAATAAAACAAAATAATATAAAATATAATAATTTTATAATTTTATCTTTATATTTTTATATATCCTATATGCATTTTTACATATGTGCTATTTAGTTTGATATTTTATATAAGATATAAAAATATATTTTTTAAATGTATTATTGTGTTATGAAATATATAAAACTTTACACATAATTTTATATATATATATCTGTGTGTGTGTGTGTGTGTGTTTTGATAAAAAAAAAAGTATATAATTCATATTTTATTTGTAATTTAAACAATAATTCTTAGTAGACTGATTTCTTAACAGTGTGAACTGAACTATAATGTGGGCAATTTTGGGTCACTTGATGCGATTCACTAATTAAAAAAAGTCCCAAAAGTATGGCTACAAATTATTTTTACTATGATTTTACCACAAATAAACTGAGCTTACTGTAGTAAAACCATTTGTTAAAGACTGTGGTTGCAATGGTTTACCAACAATTACCTTCAACCAAGCTCCCTGTAAAGAAAATATTGTGCAGTCACTATGGTTTAACTCCTAATATCACAGTCACATTAAAGTTATAGTTAATTCTAGTTTAGTTCTTTATGATAAGCAGCCTGTGTTATCTGCTGCTGTTCAGACAGAAGTGTAACATCCTTTTATTTTTCTGTGATTATATATTATTTATCTGTGATTAAAATTGTTAGTAATTAATTCTGACTATTCAGATGATAAACTCACAATTCTGACTATATATATATATATATATATATATATATATATATATATATATATACCAATAAAGATTAAACAATTACAATCACAGATTGGACATAATATATGCTTAAATTGATTGTTTAATAAGTCTAATTAGGGTTAAAACAAAATCAACTTCCAAAAAGATAAAATAACAAAATTAATTATTGCATAGAGTATGAATGTGTTTGCGTGTTTAATACAATTATAACATGCTTAAAATATGTTTTATCAAAAAAATTTTTTTGTAATCTGTTTTGTAAAGTCATAATTTTGTTATAATTCTGTGTTGATCTGTTTGTTATTTGCAATGGTTACTATTTACTATTTTTCATAGTGTGATTTTTTTATTAAAACCAGTTAGGGTCAGTGTGACCCACAAGCATCATAATAATTTTATCATAATCATAATCATAACAGGAACCCTACTTTTAAAACCAATATATAAAAAAGTTTTGTCCCTGTTTTTAGATTGATAAATAATTCTAGTGTAGTTTTAGTGATATTTTGCTGACTGAACTCTGTAATGGTTTATATTTCTTTCATTAATGTGCACATCTTATATTGAGTGATGTTGTGATCTGTGTGTTTCTACTCACTTAATGCAGCGTTTGAGTGCTTTCGGGTCTGGAAGGTCAGATGGGAGTTTGGAGCAGCAGGTACAGAACTTAAACGTTTCCTCTAGATTTTGAAACATCTCTTTGTGAGAGCGAAACCCCACCCTTCCTTTGCCCTCGAGTGCAGCCCTGAGAGAGAGAAAGAGAGAGAGAGAGAGAGAGAGAGAGAGAGAGAGAGAGACAGGGAGAGAGAGAGAGAGAGAGAGAGAGAGAGAGAGAGAGAGAGAGATAGAGAGAGACAGAGCATCTGAACACTACAAGTCCGGGCCGGTGTCCTCTATAAGTGTGTGTTTCTCACCTGTATTCTTTGTAGTCTTTCATGTTGAGCTTTTCTAGGATGACTTTAGAAAGACCAGGAACATTACTGTCCAGAGAGTAAAAGCCAAACTGATCCGAGTAAACACTGTCTGAACTCGGAGTAAAAGAGTCTGGGAGCGCTGGAACTAGAGCGGCCATTCTGGGTGAGCTCTACACACACACACACACACACACACACACACACACACACACCACAAACACCACACACACACACACACACACACACACACACACACACCACACCGCTTGTCCATTAGTTCATTAGCTCAGGAATAGAAATGCATACATTTATATATTTATTTATTATTATAATTTTTTGTACATATTATTACTATTTAATATAAGTGCTTTCTATGTGAATATACTGTAAAATATCATTTATTTCTGTGACGCACAGCTGTATTTTCAGCATCATTACTCCAGTCTTCAGATTTCACACTCAAAGCAGTTGACTGAAATATTATTATTTATTATATATTATTTCTATATATTTCATTGGCACTCATGCCTAGGAACTAACAAACCTAAAAACAGAAATGATCAACGCAGAGAAAAATGTAAATAAAAATATGAAAGCTTGAAAATGAATACTCACAGTGAAACAGCAATCCGTCAGTTCTTTCTGTCACATATGAGCAGCAGAAACTTGATGAAAATCCAGATCCAGTCCCAGTGTGCTGCTTCTCTTCAGTAACTCCACCTCTCGGTCATCCACTCATCCCGCTCTCCTTTTTAGGGATGAGGGGAGAGCCTGACATCCGTCCAGGTCCAGGTCTCCGGGAACATGTTCAAGTTAGCCAGAAGGTTTTCCTTACCCTGCAGATCTCCTTCCCCTGGGCACTCCAGGAGCTCTAGAGTTACGCCGAGACCCCACCGGCTATTTATTACCCAAAACTACACTTACTTCAGTGCACCCACATTGCAGTCACCCCTTCATACTGCCATATTATTAACCCTGCAGTGATCCTCCCTCTTACATAGATGGAGTTTACCATCTCATATTAAATGCATTTATATGAACAAAGCACTGGGTCACTCAGGAAAAAAGTAAGAGTGTGTGTGTGTGTATGTATATATTTATATATATATATACATACACAAATACATACATATATTAGGGCTGTCAAACGATTGTGATAAATTGTACATGCATATACATGCATGTGTTTGTATTTATATATACATAAACTTATACAATACACACACATATTATGCTAACAAAACGATTTTGGATACAATTAATCGCAATAATACATATATATATATATATATAGTACATATATAATTCTAATGATCAATGTATTTAAGTGAAATTTCAGGGTCATTCTTAGGACAAAGTGACAGTTGATATAAAAAAAGTCTAAATTATTAAATTTCTAAAAATTATATATATGTCTGTGCATCTTAAATAAAATTTAGGGTAAATTTGTTTCTGCTGTTTATACTATAGCCAAATAAAATATTGCAGTGGTTACTGGGGACATTCTATTAAAAACCAAACTACATTTAAAATGTATATATTATTCTACAAGTTCTGTGTATGTTTTTGGTTCTATTGGTTATATGGAAAAAAAACATCCTATTTGGCGGTATTAAATATACTTTCACTCTCTAGATCAGAGAAAATTCACAATACATTAAAAATATAAATAAAATAAAGTTGTAATGTAGAATAAAACTGTTAGTCCATCATTTCTGCACCATCAATGAAATTACAAAAATGTTAAGAACGCTAAGAACTCTATATAAATATAAGAATGTCTATGTGATATGAAAACTATTGTAACACTCAAAAAACAATACACTTCAACTTTAAGATGTGACAAATAAAAACAAGTCAGCAACTCATGTTTCTTGTTTTAAAAAAAATGAAACAAAGCAAAGACTTTATTAATCATTTGGTCCAACAGAACCTGAGATTGCAAACGAACCGTACAGTTTTTAAACTTTTATATATATATTTTTTGTCCAAGAATCAATAAAATATTCTAAATATTATAATCCTGGTTGATAGAGATCTGTATAATTACAGCGAGTTCTTCTGATGGGATTGTGCAGAGGGGACCAGCGCTGTACAATATACAAAAGAAAGACAGAACGCACGTGTGTGTGTGTGTGTGACGTCATGCCAACACACACCAGCAGAGGGAGACACTGACCGACAACATTCAGAGGAAAAACACACACGAGACGCTCAGTGCACAAATAAAGTCCAACACACAGGTGAAAACATTCCCATGAGCCTCTGAACATCAGCTCGCGTTCAGCAGCTTCTCTTGTGCTTCTTTACTAAAACACAGCATTAATAAGTTAAAAGATGCTTCCCACATGTGCGGTCAAACACATAAACCCCTCATTTACCACACCTGGCCTTCCATTCAAATCAAGTATCGCCATTTGTCCTTACATTACCATTATACAGAACATGCGACCACAGAACAGGCCGCTGATTGGCTGTCAGAACGGCATTAAAACAAAATCTGATAAAATACGTTGAGAACTCGGCACATTTCACCCTAAGATTAAAGGAAGGATCAAGATACAAGGAAATTCAAATTTTATTCAGGGCCTTTAATATACCCCCCCACCTCCACAATTTGAGATGAATAAAAAAAAAAAAAAAAAAAATTATTATAGAAATTTGAAAAATCAGTGATATGATATTGACATTAATTTCTAATTATATATTTTAAAAAATTAAATCATAACATTTGTATTACTGCCCAAGTGTGGTTTGAATAAAAAAATAGAAATAAAAATAAAAGACAGTAAACTAATGTTTTTTATTTTACAGACTGGCAAAAAAAAAAAAATAATTGTATAGCCTGAATGCACTAAGTCGATTTGGATAAAAGCATCTGCTAAATGCATAAATCTAAATGTATATTATTGTTACTATTTATAATCAGAAATACAGAATTTTAGGGGAAAAAATAATAGCATGACAGACAATTTAATATAATTGAATAAAAATGAGTCTTACAGCAATATGAACAGAAGGGGAAATGTGCCTTATTGTCATGAAAAAATATATATATAATTGAAACTGAATTAATAATAATAACAATCCCAAAAACAGGCTTCATTTTGTCATTTAAAAAAAATAAAAAAATCTTTTAATTCTTGGTGAAATGAGCCGTGTGCAATATTAGGTGAGATCTGCCGTCTCGGTGACAGGACTCCAGGATGGATGTGAAAGCAGCTCATCAGGACACGGTGACACGGTTTGCAGTGGGCGGGTCTTAGCTCAGCGAGCAGACGTGTGATTGGCTCAGTAGTTCCACCCAGTCCCTCCCAGTGGCTGCGTGTGTGTTCTTCATCATCACGGGTCTGAACTCATCGATGTGGTTTCAAGACGGGACAGTGTGTCTATGTGTGTGTGTGTGTGTGTGTGTGTGTGAGCGTGTGTCAAAGCGGCCGCGGTCTGTGCAGTCCATCTGTGTCGGGCGTGAGCTGGGGCGAGTGTGTGGCTTTACTAGAAGTCCAGTCGCCCAGAGACGCCTGCGCTGCTTTCCTATGAGCCAGTCTGTGTGTGATGGAGAATCCGGCGTTCCCCTCCAGCTGGGACAGGACCACCAGCACCTGCCTGCAACACAGGAAGAGAGAAAACTTGTGTTAATGAATCACACTGCTGCTCTGAACATGAAAACACACGCAGAAGCACTTTAAGGCACCACAGCTGAGCAGCAACATTATAATGCATTCAAACATACTTTCTTTGAATAAAAAAATCTTAAAATGCATTGTAGTGCTCTCACTGAAAAATTAACTTTATTAAGATTATAAATATATATTTCAATCAGTGGTAACAAGTACAAAACATATGGACTAAATACAGATGATAATAATAGGGATAAGTAATAAAATAACATTATAAAGTATCTTTATTTTTTGCAAACACCAAACTCATGAGTTGAAGAGAAAATGTGCTTAACTGCTATAAAAAAAAAAGAACAACAACAACAAAAAATAATGGTCCTAAAAACAGACTTCTATAAACAATTTATGGAGGATGCTTTGAGAGAAATTTACATCATAAAAATATTTAATGTTAGAGAAGCATACAAAAATTATATAATTTAGTTAAAAATTTAAAAATAATATACAAAGACAGTATATATATATATATATATAAATGGTTAATTATATGTTTATATATATATATATATATATATATACACACACACACATACACCCAAACACACACTATTTAAATAATAAATAAAAAAGCATTCATTCATATAAATAACTTAATAAATTATATTCTTATATTATATGAATAAATATTATACTATAATACTATTATTAAAAAGTATTCCTAAAAACCTTTAAATATATACATTTGTAATATATAACTTTGTCAATTATATATATATATATATATATATATATATATATTACTATTTAAATGATAAATAAAAAAACATTAATTCATATAAATAAACAATTTGTAAATTATATAAATAAATAAATAAATCACTTATTTTACTTAGTCTTTAATAATTATTTGAATAAATTAGCTTTTTAAATGAATAATTGTGTTAAAACTGTAGAAGCAGCCCTGTAAGGGTTAATAAATCATGTGAATGAGAGCAGTGTGATTGAGCTATGAATACTTCGTCTCTTCAGTACAGCAGGACTATGATGCTCTGACGAGCCGAGTCTGGAGGAATCAGAGACGTGAGAGGATGAGTTCACCTGTGCAGCGGCGGCACGCTGTCGATGGTCTTCAGGCTGCCGCGGGTCGACACCACATTGAAGCTGTCGCTACAGTCACATGACACGTGGAGGTAGTACTTCGGGTGACGGTTCTCCACCACCACGATAAGCCCCGCCCACCCGTGAGTCAGGTAGTAACATGTCATTCCTTCCCGACCCTGATAAACAAAACACCTCGTTACACAGC
This sequence comes from Carassius carassius, assembly GCF_963082965.1. Lineage (NCBI taxonomy): Eukaryota > Metazoa > Chordata > Actinopteri > Cypriniformes > Cyprinidae > Carassius > Carassius carassius. The sequence continues at coordinate 25,690,805 of NC_081789.1, forward strand.
CTTCCTTGTTACTTCCTCTTAATTATTATGGACCTTTTTCACATTTTCTCCAGGTTTCTCAGAAGTGGAAGTCATCACAGTTGGTTAAACATCTCTCTCTCTCTCTCTTTCTCTCTCTCTTTCTCTCTCTCTCTCTCTCTCTCTCTATATATATATATATATATATATATATATATATATATATAGGCCATATACATATATGTTTTATAGTGTGTGTAAATATATAAATATATACAACTTCTAAAATGTATCACCACACTCTGTGAGTGTTTATCAATTTTACACACACACACACACACACACACACACACACACAAGTTAACATTTGAATTGGATCAAAATATTTGATCAAAGTTGTCATTAGACAAGAACAGAAAAAAGGTTTTGATCCACTCAAATGTAGTTTAGTGTAAATGTATATTAATATAATTAATATATATTTTAATTATTAAGGACAACAAAAACTACTGTAAAATAGTAAAAAAAATTAAATATATAATATTGATGGCAAATGTACACACATTTGTGATTAATACTATATTTATGATTATGTAATAAAAGTGTATTATGTAGTGTATTTTACAATCATATAATTTATGTGTTAATTATATATAAACTATTCTTATACAATATTACTAAAAACTTCTAGATATATACATTTGTAATATATAACTGTTAATTATGTTTAATTATTCACTTATTAATGACATTATTATAAACTAATTCTAATAGATAATATGATTATAAAATAAGAAATATACTATAAATACTATTCTAGTATTTAATTATATATGTATCAAATAAATGCATAACAACAATATACATAATAGAAAATATTACATTACAAAAAAATTTGAAACGATGCAAAAATCTCAATAAAATGACGTTAAATCATAAATATACATAACCTGAACCCATTTTTCCATCATATAACAGTTTTAATCTGCTCAGTGTGATTTCTAAAAAATTACTTACACAAAAAATAGAATTAATAAAATTATGCAGAAACAGTTCTCAGTATTAACTAGTTGCTTATTAGCATGCTGTTTATTAGGCACATATTAATGCCTTATTCTGCATGACTATATTCTACGTAGATCCCTAAATACAGAACCTTAACAACTTCCTTACTAATTATTAATAAGCAGCAAATTAGGAGTCTGTTGAGGGAAACTCTCAGTTATTAGTGAACATGTGTTCTATAATCTAAAGTGTTTGCAATTTTCATATTTATCTTCATGCATTGGAGAAACGCTAGTGAAAGTTCTCCCTGCAGCAGGTGTACCTCATGTCTCTCTCCCTTGTTCTCCGTCAGCAGGATGATGGCGTCGGCGAGTGTAGTGGACACGGCCTCCACCTGCTCCACCATCACCTGTCTGGAGCTGTAGATGGCCAAGATGTACCCTGGGAAATCCTGACTGGGCCTGCGAGCGTTGGTGGGGCTGGACACTGTAAAAACACACGCATGCTTTCTTAAAGGGATAGTTCACCCAAAAAGGAAAATTCTGTTATTAATTACTCATCCTCACGTCGTTCCAAACCTGCAAGACCTTTGTTCATCTTCAGAACATGAATTAAGATATTCTTGATGAAATCCGAGAGCTCCCTGACCCTCCATAGACAGTAACACAACTTAAATGTTTCCTGTCCCAGAAACAGAGCAGGGACATCAGTAAAACATCAGTAAAACAGTCCATGTGACATCAGTGGCTCAGCTTAAGCTACGAGAACTTAGCATGAACACTTTCTCTCCCTTGCATCACTGTCTTCTGCCATTATAGAGAGCACCGAGATGCATTCGTGTGTGTCCCCTGAACGTATTCAAATGAACAACGCTTATTAAGTTGATCACATTCAGAGAGGAGAACACGCACATGCATTGTGGTTCTCTCGATAACAGCAGAAGACAGTAACTCTAGGACAACAATTGTTAAATATATTTTTATTTTTTGTTTTCTCTGCACACAATGTATTCTCATAGCTTAGCAAAATTGAAGTTGAGACACAGATAAGTTTTACAGATGTCCTTGCAAGGTTTCTGGGCCTGGGAACATTGCAGTCGTGTTACGGTCTACAGAGGGTCAGAGAGCTCTCGGATTTCATCAAAAATATCTTCATTGGTCTTCTGAAGATGAACAGAGGTCTTAGGGGCTTGGAATGACATGAGTGCGAGTAATTAATGACAGACTTTTTATTTTTGGGTGAACTATCCCTTTGATCTCATCTGAAATGATTCCTGCTGACTCTCCAGAGTGTTTGTTGTGATTAAGTGTGTGTGTGTGTACCTGGGGTCGAAGCCCCCGTCAGGTCCATCTGCCAGTGATTAAAGGCACAGCAGACGACAGCGTACTCTCCCGGCTCCAGCATCACATCACATCCTACGAACTTCTTCACCGCGCGCTTGCTGTGCCCCAGCAGACGTCCCAGGACCAGCTTATTCCCGTTTCCAAACGAGGCCCGAAAGACCATGATGCACAGATCCAACAGGTGACTGTCGGACGTGTCTGAACGCCTGGAGGAGTGACACAGAACTTATGTTATGTTGACTAATATTTCATGTCTCATTCTTGATTTATTTGGCTGGTGTTTACCTGCTGCCCTCCTGGAAGAGAGCGAACTCCAGCGCGGTTCTCTCCAGGACCGTGAGGGCGGTGACGGTCACCGGTTTATTCGCCCGGCTGGGGAAGCAGCCCTGCAGACGAACTTCCTGCCAATCAGCATGAATCTTGCAGATATCCACCGAATCAAAGTACCTGCACACAAAATATACAATCACCACAAATCAAATAACAGTTTTTGTTCTTTAGATGTGCTGGTCTGCTGGATGATTGTGTATTAGTGCATCAGCTGAATACAATACCTGATTGGAATTTAATTAACTTATTAAATATAATTATTTTGTCCATCTCATTTACAATCATTAAAGATCATGTATTAAATGTTTATAAAATGTAACAATTGTTAAAATAATTATTTAAAATATATGTAAATATTTTGATCTCCTATGCCGACACACACACACAAATATAAATATATATATATAGCTTAATTTTTTTTATAAGAATTGTGTTAAATGTCTTTAATTATAGCATAAAATTGAAAACAATATTAAATATAAAAAATGTACATCATATTAACGTAACAAATATCGCATAAAATAAGTATTTTTTTTCACATTTATGTAGATATTGTATTTATTAAATATGCATTTAACAAAATTCATACATTTTTAACATTTGCAATAAATATAATGAATGTCTTTTTCATTTTCAAGTGTATGTAGATCTCACGTGCCACCATTTAATTTAATGTACAATTAAAATGTTCAAGTAATATTTTTAACATATTTAGCAAAAAGTCTCATGGTCTCATGTCATCATTAAATGTTTATATGAAATAAAATTTTCAATATGCTTTTTGTTTTAAAAAATCATTTTTTCAATCTTTTTAAATAAAAATAGCATAAATGTTTTTTTTTTATTAATATAGATTTTAATAATAATATATAAAAAAAAGGTGTAAAATGTTTCTTGTTTTTCCCAAGTTCATCTCATTTGCTCATATGTATATAATGAAAAAAAAAATATAGAAATGTAATATATAATACATAATATAATACAAATGACATATGGCATATTTAATTCAAGTTTTCTAATTTAAGTAGATACTCGTTATCATTAAATATTGTATGTTTATATTATTTAAAATTAATTGAAAATGTATTTAATTAAAATATTTTTTTTTAAACAATTTTCTAATTTTATATTAATACAGTTCAAATGCACAGGCCACTAATGAGGTGCTCTTTATTCATGGAAAGCTCTGATGAAGCTCCTCTCAACTGAACACAGATGACTCACTTAATGAAGTCTCCGTATTCCATCCAGAAGACGCCTTCACTGCTGCCGTGTGCCATGAGCTCGTGACGCAGGTTCTGCGGCCAGTCGGCCCACTCGTCTGACCACGAGCCGTTCCAGGAGAACCGGCCCCAGGGGTTCCTCAAACGCAGCAGCCTGAACACAAACCAGAAGCACTCCTGATTTACAGCTCTGTCCTGCTTTAATGACGCGGCACGCGTGGCTCACCATATAAAACAACTCACTTACTCATGCATGCTATTGCATGACCTCAGAAAACCTGTATGGACTACATTTTTTGTTCATTGCATAACTGCATGAATTATTCTCATTATATGCAAAGCAGTATGTATGTCACAGTACACAAAAATGACAGTTTGGTTTTGAAGTCATGGTTCGGTACGTTTTCAGGAACAGGAACCAAACCTACTCTTTCATTAAACAGTGGTTTACTGTACAAACTGATGCTCCGTTTTTAAATAAATGCAATTCAAATAAACAAAAAAAAATCTCTAAAGTTGAAATACATACAAAAAACATGTAATATGTAAATTGCATACAAATGTAGATTATACACAAGGCAGTATTTACATTAACTTAAATCTAACTATATATTTGTTTCTACAATTTGTTCATAGTCATAACATTTATTTAAACATACGTTAAGTAATTAAAACCACTAACAGGTTAAGCAAATATAATTCATATATAGGCTAAAACAGTGCATATATTTAGCAAAAGGCCCTCCTCTAGACTTTATTATTATAGCGAACAAATGAGTTGTCTTGCCGGAGGTAAATGTAATGCTATTTTTTTTACAAGCTGATTTATTGAGGTGTTTCTGCAGTTGAAACCCTTACTGAGTGATTTATTTCATGCTTATTTTGTGCTCTAAGAAAAAGATGATCGCGATTATACAGCGATCCGTCACATCACATCAAAGAGTAACAAAATTATTTACAGCATGAATTTCCTAACAGAATATGAAAGATGAGATTTAGTTTTTTTATCGAAATTAACTAAATGCAAAGCTTATTGCGTTAATAGGACGGCAGGTGCGCTATATCAATGTCTAATGTTTTATTTAATCTTTTGATTTAAGAATTGATGTTGTTTAATTGAAATGAAGAGTTTGAACTTAACTTCTGCTTATGCAGAGGTTAAAACAACACTGCTTACTGAACCAAAAAGACCCATACTGAATGTTTTTAGCGTGAATGTGTGTGCTACAGATCATCTTTTCTGTCGTATGGGTGAACAGACCCTTGTTTGACCTCATGCATGTTGTGAATGTGTCTGACCTGTAGCCCAGGACATCCCTGACGTCCAGTATGGAGTAGGCGTGTCGTGGGCGGAGCCCCAGAGATTCATATACAGCATCATCCACCTTCATGTTCCCGCCTCCACAGGACGCCCCCATCAGAAAGCTGAGACACACACAGACCCAAACATCATAACTCACTTCACAATTACACTACTACAGAACACGGACTTATTTTAGTATCTTTGATACTATTTTTTAATTATAATTTTAAATTAGTTTACATATAGTCCATTGGAAATTTAATTTTTTGTATTTTATTGTGTATTTTATCTTTTTTTTATGTCTTTATAGCTTTCATTGCATTTTAGTTCAGTCTCAGTTATTTTAGCACATAAAGCTAAACCAAGAACTTTTGAAAACTAAAATACATATTCTTTTTTTTTTCGGTTTCTAAATTTTATATTTAATTTGATTTCAGTTATTTCTAGTAAAAAATTTTTTTTAATGTTTTTAGTTAACTATAATACATACCCTGTTATATAAATACCATATGAATATTCAAATTAACAAATATATGTATAGCATATACAGCTCAAAATATTTTAACCTTTAATATTTTAACGTTATTTCTATTTTCTAGCTTTAATTATATTTTTAATTCCACTTTTTAGTTTCAAAATCATATACAACAGAACTTAACACACCAGAATCACTAATAAAACAGAAGGACAGAAAATGAATCAACATTTATATTTATATAAAAATAGTAATTACTTCATTTAAAATGATTACAACAACTTTTTAATAATGGCTGAAAATATCCAACAGTGTTTCTTTTAGATATAATGTTTATTATAAATTCTAAAATAATAATAATAATAGACATAATACGTATAAATTAATATTATTATCAAATCTTTTGCAATATAATTTGCATTATTCTGCTGATACTGTATGTATAACGAATGCTAGTATGTGGATACTAATTGTCCTGTAATTGTCAAGTAGCCCAGAAATACTTTGTATCAATCCAATTTGTGGTAATACACTTTAGAGGCTCTTTCTTTTAATTCATTTATTGGTTTTTTGCCTTTATAATAAAGGACAAAGGACTCCTTGTCATCTTCTAATGTGCCTTGATATTAGCGAGTCCAGAGCACAGTGAATAAAATTACAGGGCTCACATTACAGGACAATTAGTGTAATAATCTGGAGTGTGTTTGTACCCCGCCTCTTTGCAGCTGAGCATCTTGGCCCATATGAGGTCCGTGTCGATGGGCTCTTCTCGAGGGTTGGTTGAGCTGACCTGCAGCATCAGACTTTCACAGGGGGCGCCAGTGAGCGTCGCCAAACCCTCGATGGCACGGCCGGCTTGCAGCGCAAAATATGAGCCATGCAGCTTCGCCAGAGCCTTTTCAATCAGTGCGACCCACAGCTGCCTCCGCTGAGCCTGTCCCAGAAAAAAATATTTTAATTAAAATATGAATACAAGCCATTAGCTGGAAGTAAAGCAACCAACAGGGATGTAATGTTTGCAGTAAAAAAATGTTTTTAAAAATACAATTTAAATTTAGACATTTAGCAGATGGTTATATCCAAAATGACTTACAAATGAGGACAATAGAAGCAATCAAAATCAACAACAGAGCAATGATACACAAGTGCTAGAACACGTACGTCTACGTTAGCTAAAAGCAGTATACATAGTACGTTTTTTTTTTAAATCATATAATAAATAAAAAGAAAACAGATAGATTAGAAAATGAATAGAGCAAGCTAGTGTTAGAGGCTTTTTTGGTTTTGTTAATCAGAAGAAAGTCAGAATTATAATTGTATAATAAATAAAAAGAAAATAGATAAAATGCAAAAAGATAAGAGAAGCAAGTATGTTTAAAAAAAGAAAAAGAAAGAAAACACGCAGTTAGTAAATAAATAGAGCGCGAGTCTGATAGGGGCAAGTTTTTTTATATAAAACAATAGAATTAGAATAGAGAAAATATATTTAAATAAATATATATAGATTATATATTTATAGCCTATACACACACTACTTTTTAATAAAAAGCCTTTGTAAACTAAAATATATAATTTTATTTAATATAATTATGTTCCATATATTTAAATCCTAATTACATTTTAATGTTAATAGTAGTATATCAAATGTATACAGTTATATTCAGTAATAATAATATTTAAAATTAAAGTTAAATTCTTTTAAAATATTAAACTCTTTACAAATGTTTAAAACACTTTGAACTAACGGTCTAAAATATTTGCATACATAATAAACAGTACACTAATACATACATTTACATTTACAATATATACGACATTTTAATCTTGTTTACTTATTTTTCTCATGCTGATTCATTTTAGATTAATTTTTGGCATAATAAAATCATTTAAAATATTAAATTTTTTACAATGTTTAAATCACCTTTTTTTTTTTCTTTTAAACAACCGATTAAATATTTTCCAGCAAAGGTCTAAAATATTTGCATATATAATAATCATCAATAATAGCATACATAATTATCATTCCTAATATTACATAATTATTTTACAATTGACAATTTATTGCCACATGACATTGTTTAGTTAGTTAAAGACGTGCAATTCTTTAATTTAATTAAAAATATATATTTTTTTAAATATGTCTTTATTTAGATAAATGTAGATCTGGCTCCAATATATATGCATCAAAACTATTTGCTGTTACAGTTAACAACAATTAATTTATCGCCACCTCTGGTTGTTTACTAGTACTGTAGGTAAAAAAAAATTGCTATTATTTACTGTGTTTGACGACTATATTTGAAACCGCTCACTGATGGCAGTTATCTCAAAAAAACATGATTGCAAGTATTTATAAAATCAGTCCTAACAAACAAACTCAAGCACAGCCACACAAACCTGTGAGAAGAGCAGGAACCCGTATTCGTCGCAGGGCAGCATGTCGTCCACCAGAACCGTGGTCCACGTCCCGTCTTTACAGAGCCGCACCTGATAGGCTCCCTCCTGACATATGGTTCTGGTGATCATCACACGCTCCACCAACTCGGGCCGCTCCGCGAGCACCGCCAGAGCGCTTAAAAACCTGTGAAGCACACCAGCGCGAGTTTGAGAAGAGCGTCACCGTGAACATTTCACTCCTACATCACTAATCTGAGGCTGAAATGATTGTGCGCACAACTAATCAGCTAAAGGAGACGCCACTTGAGGTCATGTGACGAACAAAAGTGTTTGAATGCATGAAAAGTTACTTTACGGTACTCCATAAAGAAGTAACTAATTGTGATACTTCGTTACATTTGATGGGAAGTAATGCATTACGTTACTTACTTTCTGTCACTTGAGCTTGCTTATTTATTTTTTATAATAAAACCCCCAAATGTTGTATTTTCGGCAACTTTAAAGGCCTTACTAGTTACTTGAAAAAAGTAATCTGATTACAAAACTCCTGTTACTTGTAATGCACTTCCTCCAGCACTGTGCATAACACATACTGTTTCACATACATTTTTATTAAATGTAACCCTGGATAAAGTCATTTTATGGTGATTTATTTGGTTTTCTACAAAAAAAATCATCCTTCACACAGGATAAAAAACATTCTGTGAAAATGTAACCGTGCTATCTTTAATATTGACTGAGTACAGTATCCACTAAACACATTGAGCTGTATGCAGTAAACTAGTACTTCATTCCAAACACAGCTGTAGATAGATGCACTTCTCTTACCAGCAGTTTCCCAGAAGGCCTTGCAGTATATCTGAGGGGCGTGGCGTCCTGAACACAGACCACTTCACGCCACGATCCTTGAAGTTATTGCAGTTAATCTCGTGAGGACGGAGCCACTTTTTGATTCGCTGCTGGACGCTGTCGTTCTCGGGGAACCCGACCGAACGTGGACCGGGGGGGAAACTGTCATCCACGAAGTTCACCGCGTTCTACAACAAACACAAGAATTTGTGACCCTGGACCACAAAACCAGTCATAAAAGGTCCATTTTTTTTTATTGAGATTTATACATGTTCTGAATTAATCATCTTTCCATTGATGTGTGGTTTGTTAGGAGGACAATATTTAACTGAGACACAACTATTTGAAAATCTGGAATCTGAGGGAGCAAAAAAAAAATCTAAATATTGAGAAAATCATATTTAAAGTTGTTAATGAAGTTCTTAATGCATATTACTAATGATAATATTTTTTTTATATATATATTTAGGGTAGGGAATTTAGAAAAAATGTATCTTCATGGAACATGAACTTTACTTAATATCCTAAAGAATTTTGGCATAAAAGACAAATCTATAATTTTGACCCATGTGTATTGCTACAAATATACCCCAGAGACTGCTTTTGTGCTCCAGGATCACATTTAGAAATATAGCGCACCCAAATAAACAAGCACTTGCTTTTATTAAATTAAATTAAATTAAATAATAATACAAAGTTTTCAAATTTTAAATATATTTTGAATAAACATGCTGTGAAATGAGTCTTAATTTTAAAATGTAGAAGTAACTCGCTATCATAAACATTGATATCAAATTAATTACAATTTTAATATAACATTTTAATAAATATAATTTGTCCTTTACATTTATATAGATTTCATTTGTCACCATTAAATAATATGCATATAATATAAAAAAAGTCTAACACAATATTTTTTTTACTAAATATCATGTAATGATATTTTAATTTAAACATATGTATATATAAAATGAATATTTAATTTAACAATATCTATGTAGACATTATTTCTCATCATTAAATAATATTTATATACTATAAATGAATTAAATTTACTACTACTATTACTAATATTAATACAAATAATATTAATAACACATTTTTTAATAAATAAGGTCGAAATAATTATTTAATAGCTTTTTCCCTAAATGTATGATGTCATTTGCCATCATCAACTAATATGCATATAAAATACACATACATGAAAGAAGTAATTGTTCATTTTCACCTTATTAACTCTAAAAAGACAAACTTTCACCTTAAAACCTCAACTTCTGTTCACTTTGTTAGCGTGTACATCATTACAGAGTCGACATGTTGTGCGTCATATGCAGACACAGTGAAGAGTGAAGAAACATGTCTAATTCAAGTAAACCAGTCCAGAAGCTTCTGGAGCAAAACTGCAGCAGATATTCTGCAGGAGCAATAAAGCTTCAGACGTATTCTCACGGGCAGCAGCAGCTCTCACCTGATTTTCTCTTCTATTTGTAGAAAACACGTGTATGTCGGAGAAATAGGGGTCATTTTGACTCTGGGGAGCTGTTTAATTGCTTTCGCAACCGTTTCTAAAAATAAGCCTCCCAGGTTCGAAGCAGACGGACACGGATCGGCGAGGTTGCTGGGAAAACACGTGAGGATGTGGAAACGCGGCGCAACTGTGTGTTAATCTGTGTTCGAGATGTCCGAAATGAATATTTTTTAATCTGCAAAAATTATTTTAATATATAACCTGCAGACAAATACAGCTTAGAAGCATGTTCTAAACTTAATTTGTGATGCATCATCTTTCATTATGCAACATTTCAGAAGTGAGCACATCTGGGTCAAATCACAGCTGCGCTCAGACCTGAAATGAACATTCAGTCTAGCTGATCTGATCACAAGTAAACAGACCAGAACGTTCTCCGATCAGATCACTCAGAGCATCTTCAGGGACGCATTTACACTGTAAACACGAACACATCCTGATGTGCCCCAAAAACACTGAAGGACCATCTCGTCAAATAACACGCAACAGAAAAGCAAAAAGATGTACTTCATCTCAGAGAAAACCTAAGCATTCACATCATGTTGCATCGACCCTCCTGCGGAAATAAGGAAACCAGAGAACATATAAAATCTCAGATCACAAGAGGTCACTGAAGAAGCATTTGAGACTACGAGTGTCTTGAAGCAGCATCCAAATATATATTTAAACTCTGAGATGATACTAACAAGTCATTAGTGACAGGTAATGTTGAGATCACGAGCTCTCTTTGGGATCATATTGTGATTTCTATCTGTTTTGAACAATCGCAGTACTTTAAGAGGCATTTGACTCTTTTTAAAAAATTTTTTTTTAATGTACATAGATCTCATTTGTCATATAATAAGCATTTAATATAAAATGAAACTTTTGCTAAAATATTTGTAATAAATTTGTTGTAAAAAAATTCAAGGTTTTCATCTCATTTGTATATTATATAAAACCAACTACTTTTAATATGATATTTTATTGACTATAATGGCAATTTGTTTTTAATCATTAAATATGTGTAAAATATAAAAATAGCTAAAATTTGAAGATTTAAAATAGTATTTTCAGTAAATAATACAGTGTGAGAATTTTTGTTATTCTTTTTAATTAATGTAGATGTCTTTTGCCATTTTTAAATGGCATTTTGTGTATATAATATACAATTACTTTTATTATATATATATATATATATATATATATATATATATATATATATATATATATATATATATATATATACACACACACACACACACATATATATATATAATAAAAGTAATTGTATATTATATACACAAAATGCCATTTAAAAATATTTTATATAGTGTGTGAAAGGAGTATTTAATTAGCTTTTCAAATGTATATAGATCTTTACTTCAAGTAATATGTATATTTTAAAAATAGCTATCATTTTAATATTGTGTAATAGTGTTTTTCAGTTTTTTTTAAATATATTGTTAAATATTCTTCATGAATACAATGCAAAATAAGTATTTTATTTGTTTTTCATATATCTTTTTTGTCATAATATGTATACTGTATAATGGAAAATTAATTACAAAATTATTTTTAATATGTAATATTTTAATACATGTAGATCTCATAAGCTATTTTTAAATAACGTATAGTTTACAATTCCTTTTTTTTTTATATGCACACATTCACATGGGAAGTATTTGTGCATTTTATTCAAAACATCTAGACTTGATTTATCATGGTTTAAGCTACTCTGAAAAAACACCTTTAACTAGAAAAATATATTCAGCACCTAATATGACACGAACAAGTAATTTTTATCAGTTACTGTAGATAACATAAGCATATCTGAAAGGAAGCTGCTGAACTTGTATTAATGAGTCTAGAAAATAAGGGAGTTGTTCAATTTAAAAGATGAAGTACTCCGCTTAGAGCAGTTTCAATTGTAAGTGATACTAAACACCTTTGTGTTCTTTTATGGAATATGGAAAAGATCAAGAACAAGAAGAAGTTGGGAATTAGCATCTCAGCCACGTCGGCAATGAATCATTACACACTTGACTCACATGGACATTAACTTCTGCAGGACGCTCCTTAAACATCCCTTCCGTCTGAACACAGCATCACGAGCTGAACAACATGCATTCATCATCTCCTCTAACACAAAGTCTGAGCATTTTCTTTTCCAAGAAGGTCAGAAATATATCAAATATTCAGGAGATATGAGAGGCGCCTGTGTTTTTTATATTGGCTCAGCATCAAAAACAGAGCTGCGGTTTGATACCAAAGAAGTGTCAACTGAACAGAGTAGCAGGATGTTTAGATAAGACATTAGCATTCAGGCTGGTCAAGTGTGTAATAAAGAAATATATATTACAGTATATTGTGAACATAAGACCACTAGAGATGCACAAATGTATCGATCACTGACATTACAAAACAGATTGTTCATTAATAATTAATAAAGTACATCTACTGTGTTGGATAAGGTCTTGTATTTGGTTCCTGAGCCGCAAATCAGCATATTTTCATGATTTCTGAAGATCATGTGACACTGAAGACTGGAGGAATGACGCTGAAAATACAAATTTGATCACAAGAATAAATTACGTTATAAAATATACTCAAATAGAAAACTGTTAGTTTAAATTGTAATAATATCTCACAGTTTTACTGTATTTTTGAATCAATTAAATGCAGCCTTAGTGAGAATAAGACACTTCTTTCAAAAACATGAAAATCGTACAGAATCCAAATTTTAAATGATTATGTATATACTATATGTATAAAACACTTTTTTGGATATCATGTAAAAAAATGAGTTAAAATATTTAAGTTTTTAAATGAACATAAGGAAGTAAAATAAAACTAGCCTAATTAATAAACTACATCTATCTACATATGTTTACATGGAAAACATTGTGCATCTTTCAGGATTAAATAAAATTGACAATTTAAATCGAATTCACTAATTCTGACAACATTTCCGTAACTGAAATTAATTTTAATATCATTGTAATGTCACTTAAGCCATGTATCATTCCCAGGACTTAATTATTTGTTCATGCATTTTAGGTAAATCACGGCAACTAACTTTTTTTAGTTAAATAATGTTCACAATTTAAATAAATTCAAATGACAGAAAATTTACCAACAACGAGGGAACAAATGAATACATTTTATTTAAAACGTGGCCACAAGTTAAGAAATCTTTTTTTTCTGCATATCATTTGCGGGATCCCGTAGAACAGAGTAGAGTATCGGACGATGTTTGTTAAAATAATTATCTGCATTGAATCTTCTTGCATCATGCTTCTCTGTTAAATCGATTCTGAACTTCGTTTTTAACATCAGCACTGCATGCTTTAGAAACAGCTGTACTGTGCTTGCTTACAGTTCCTTACACACACACCACTTGAACGTAAAATAATCATTCATAAAGTTTGAAGCGAATTACAAAGCTGTTCTTAGTGGGATGTATTTACATTAATCTTACGTCATAAAAGCATTTAACCACTTACATGACTAAGGGCTCTTCTTCGTGTGCATTTGAGTGTGGGGTTAAAAACTAGACTAGAGCACCTCTGTTGTTAAAAACTAAGCTCAGAATTAATTCCAGAAAAGAATCGTGATGCATTCCGATAATCTCAGAATCGATCTACGAATCACAATGCATGGATTTTTTGTCCCAGCCCTATTAAAACCCAACTCAAACTGACAGTGTCTTACCTCTCTACAGAAGCTGACGATATTTTCCAACAATTCCTTGGCTTCTCCCTCATCCGTGCGCCTGCGGGCCTCCACATGCATGCTCTCCCGGCGTTTGAGCGGCTTCGCGATTTTGCGCTGATTGAGGTACTGCTGCGGAGTGTGACACGCCACGCAATGCTTCATCCTCACTTCGTTCAACAGTGTGCAGGCAGGACACGTCCACTGACAGGCGCTCTTGTCCAGCGCAGACGGGGACGAGACGGAGGAAGAGGAGGAGGAAGTAAAGGCACGCATGTGGGAGTGTGGTTGTTTCCGAGAACAAGATGAGCTGTTGGACGGCTCGGAGAAACCGTGCAATTTAGACGATCCGCAGGCCGTGCAGTTGTCTGCACCCGTTGGGTTGCGCAACGTACATTTGGAACACGCCCACGAGCTGAAGTCCGGACTGGACGGTGATGCCGGCGTGAATCGCACCAACTCACCAAGTACATCGATGACGTCGGTGCCCGAACCCGGCCGTGACCTTCGACATGCATCACAACGGCCAGCGGATGATGAAGGAGGAGCTGTGGAGGCGGAGCATCCGGGGCACTTCCAAGAGGGCGGTGATGTGACTGGAGGGGCGGGGTTGTTAGGCTCCTCCTCTTCCAGCACGCTGAGGCGCTTGATTGGGTAGTTATCTGATGGTGGGAGGGGCTTGGATTTGGTAGGTGGGCATGTTGAGGGTGATGTTGGAGAGGGGGCGGGGTTTGGAGGACGTCCAGGGGGTGGGACTTCCCTTCGGCTGCGAGGCACAGGGTTATTTTGAAGTGAGGACAGGGAAGGGGGCAGAAACGGGACGGGGGGCGGAGACGGGGTTTTGGAAGGTGCTTGGGGTGGAGAATCTTCAGTTAGATCAATGAGAAGCGGTGCGGACGGTCCCGCGGTTTGTGTGGGAAACCCCGCCACGGGTGTGTGCACTTCTGGGACCACTAGCGCTTCAGGAGGGATTTTTGGTAAGGAGAGTTTCCTCGGACCACCGCATGCTGAGCATGATAATGCCACCGGAGTGTTTACTAAAGTACAGCGAGGACACGCCCACTCTGACGACCCCTCCCCTCCTATAGACACCTCCCCATTGGGTTCAGTGCACCGGGACTCCCCATTGGCTAACGGACCTTTGGCTTCTGGGCTGGAGGAGGGCTCTACTGGAGTGGGCGGGGTCTGCTTGGGTGGGAGGGGTCCGTTGGGTGTAACTGAAGCTGCTCCACACACAGTACACGAGCCTAATCCATGGAGATTGGACACAGTGCAACGGGGGCAGGACCATCGAGGTTCCTCAGCACTACTGAGGCGCAAAATATGGTTCAAATCCGGCTTCTGCCGAGGAGCTTCACAAATAGAGCAGCGCAAGGAGCCGCTGGAGTTAAGAAACGTGCATCGCCCGCATGACCAATCAGAATTCCTCACGACTGCGGCCATCGAACCAGGAGAATGAGAGTGACTGAAAAAGAAAGAAAAGAGAAACAATTACTGAATTAAAGTACCAAATACAAAGTACACAAAAGAAAGAAGAACAGAATTGACAAAGAAAAAGGAATAAGTAGAGCGTAAATACAAATAGGATTAAATAAAGAGACACATAAGGAAGATTAATAATACAATGCATTATTAATAAAGCAATATTATTAATACATCAATATATTAACCTTATATATCAGGAAGGTTTGCTTGATCAAATGAAATTGGGCCATTATAAAGTACATATTTAAAACTAATTTATTTTATTGTTTTATGCTATGTCTGAGGCCATTTAAATGGCCTATTTTGGGTGGGTAAATTGGTAAAAAAAAATTATAAACATACTATGATGTAGACAAACAGGATAAAAATTTTGTGTGTGTGTGTGTGTGTATACATATATATACATATATATATATATAAAATATTAAGAAGCTGAACAAATGAATAAACAATTTAATAAGGAGATAAGGAAAAAATGCATGCGAGAAGTCTCTCTACAGAAATAAAAATATGCAACAAAGTATTATAAAATTGCATAATATTTCATTATAATCCACCCTATTCCTTAGATGTCAACCACTAAAAAAAATTCACATCAGTGGCCCATTACTATCAATTATTAAATACCCTTACTCTACATGAGAAATGACAGAGTAAAGATCAACATTTGATTAATTAAAAGAGAAAATACCTAAAATGATAACAAGAGCATACAAACATGATATTTGGCAACTATGAAGACCCTTTCAAAACTGTTTTATATACTGTTGGTCTTTGGGTTGGTTCCCTGTGAGCGTGCGGAGACAGTTGGCCCGAGTCTCCAAAAACCATTGCATACACGCAATAAGACATTTGTACGGTGAGTCACAGTCATTAGCACTGGTCTAACAGAACTGGCCCTCATCCCACTCCTCACTGTGTGTGTGTGTGTGTGTGTGTGCGCATTATATGAGTGACTCAGTAGTGATACTAACCGTCGACTTAAGGAGGATCATGCTGATAAATAATGCAAAGAATTAAAGCTTGTGTGAGTGTCTGATCATATTGTGCGTGTGTATTCTGCAGTGCATGATGGGTGTGTTCGGTGACCTGTTAAAACTGCTGGAAAGCAGCGAATTACAGGCGGAAATAGTTTTTCCGAGTAAGAGATCCAACAGCATTCCAACAACATAATGTTTTTGGCTTTGGGCTGATGAACATCATATAAGAACAATGTTGACTAAAATTCATTTTAAAACGGTCACATCTGAGTCACTTAAGGAAAATCGAGGCAATCTGGGACAGCTGAAATCTGAGAAAGGAAACCTTTCATTACACAAATGAGAAAAGGACACACAAGGTCAAAGAGAATTCATTTTTATGAAATATGAACATATGCATTCAGGTTTGATGTGTCCCATATAGGAGAGACTGTCTCACTTTTACTTGTTTCTCAGCGTAGTCTATATTCTTTAAAAGTCCTATATACACAAACCTTAAAGTCTCAGCAACAAAATAACTATTTTATTTGCATTTACATCATTATTGCCCAGGAAAAAACAGTGAAAGGTAACACTAAAATATGAAACCATCGTTTTAGCCAATAAATACTGCAATGAATATATTTCAATTCTCAACCTAATATACATGAAAGCATGTTTCCCAACAAACCAATAAAAATATGATGACCCTGGTATTTTAGTTTAGTAGACTGACTTTTGAAAGCAACACACTAAACCACGGCGTAAGTGTGTGTGTGTGTGTGTCGGAGAGAGAGAGAGAGAGAGAGAGATGCACGGGGAGAGTTTATTCTGAAATGTGATTGGCTGAGGAGATAGGAGCTTGTTACTATGGGAATAAATCCTCAGTAAAGCCTGAGAGAGCAGAAACTCACTTTCTCTCGATAAAACACTCAGGAAGCATCCTGATAATGATCATACACACACACACACACACACACACACAATAGAGACATACAGCTGGGTTCATGGACGACATGTCACACTGGGACGTCCTACAGCACTCATGTCTCAGTGTCAAAGGTCAAGATAAAGGTGAAGTGTGTTATTATATATTAGGTGGAACTGGCTGATCCACTAGGATGCTGGGCACTAGTTGACCCTCATGATCCACATGGGTTTGTAAAAAGAGTCTGAACACAGAAACAGCTTACAGTTTGACACGGATGGAAAGGGATTACATAAAGTGTTTCTGAAGCTGCCTGGATTCTGTTAACACGAGAAACCCTTTTAAATAATAAAAAAATTATAATACAAGGACATGTGGAGGTCTTGCACGGCTCAATCCTTATAAAAATAATATGAGGGAATTGTTTTAGCAGTAAGAATAATTCATACGCGCCTCGTCCTGTGCCATATGACTCCAGCTGAGAGCTTGTTTCTTCTGTCTGTGGCGTGTCAGTTGTTAAAGAGGTCGGTGACAGCCGTTTGTTTTACTCCCTGAACTTTTGGAAATGAACAGCCGCGTACAGCAGATGGTGCTGTGGAAAAAAAGCGGATGTTTCTGCAAGCCTGACAGCTGAACTGCTGTTTTTCTTTACATCGTATTCTCGGATGGATCAGTTAACTCGGTTAAATAATGTACACTAGCTTTTTTATATCTGTCCCTTAGGTTCACTTTCAATCACAGCCAAGGTTTCTTGTGCTAATGTTATACTTTATGAGCGTTTTCAACCCTCTTTCTGAGCCTTAACATTAAACAGGACATTTCACTATTGCGCAATAAAGACTTCTTTATGCAAATGACTTCAGTTGTGATTGGCTGATTTCAATGTACCATCATAGTTTTTACCCAAAAATGTTACTGTCATAATTTAAATCACACTTATTTACTCACAAAATTCATTTTAGGGGCGTCTTTTTTGACATACAAAGACAGTCAATGAAGATTACAGCGAATATATGTGTATTTGTATAATTAAGTTCCACACACACACACACACACGAGTAAAAAGATAGCAGCATTTCCACTGTCGGGCCAGTGCGAGCCAGGGCTTAAACGTACAGTATGGAATTTTTGGCCACCAGGGGTCAGTGATCAAAATAATAACAAAAGCCGTACTTTGATGACGTTGGGAAAGAGCGTGGGCTCATGGGAGTTGTTGTTCATTGGAACACGCGCTCTGCCGCTCCCCACATTCTGCACTCATTCTAACTTCTATTTTGACAATCACGTCTTTTCGAACGGAGAGATATATGAATTAATCAGACCCCTATCAAATCAATATTCCATCTAGCTAGTAGTAATATATGTAAAAAAAAAAAAAAAAAAACTTGGTCGCCTTTCGTTAATAATTATAATTACGTTTATACTATGATATTGAACAAGATAGTGAACTGCATTTGAAGCTACTTTATCCAGCTAGATATAGAATAAATGTGGTTTTACATTATACTATACATGAGAGCTAGTCCGTCTGCGTTTTACACAAGACATCATCGTTTCACAAAATATACGGATAGATACAGTTAGCTGAATGGATGCATACTTGTTTATTAGAATGCAAGCGAGTTTAGCATCTCTCTGTAGTTTCAGCTTGTCACAAAGCTCTCTCCATCTTGGAAATGCAGCTCCAATATTTACCTGTTTCTTGTTTCTTCTCTTGTCCCAAAACCTTCTCGGGTCGTTTATTTCACCCGTACGTTTGCGCTTCACAGACTGTGCAGGCAAAGCATAATCATGATCCATAACTAAATTATTGATTGAGGTATAAAACTAATATAAACAATATAAATATAAAATATAATAGTCTCGATAAAGGCTAGATACTACTTTTTCTTCTGCGTCTCTTCTTTTCTTCTGTTCACCTTTGTATTTGGCGGCTCCGCCGGGTTACGCAGGAAGTTAGATAAGCTAGAGGGGTCAAAGTTTATATGACGCCATAGACGGGCGTCAAAACGGAAATAAAGAAACGTGCCATGTCTTCTAATTTAACTATAATTTTCTCCGGATTTGAAAGTTCGTGGAAACCGTCGGGATAATGTAAGTACACAATTAAAAAATATATATAACATAGATATAGTGATTTCTGCTATTTTTAAAGCAGAAAAATTACATATTGTGCCTTTAAAGCGGGCCGGGCGGGGCTAATAGCCTCGGGCCAGTAGCACCGAGGCGGCAAGGAAGCCGACCGGAAATTGAAGTCGGCCGCATGCCGCCATCTTGTAGCAGAACTTCACTTTGCGTTAGCATCCCATTGACTCCCATTCATTTTGGCGTCACTTTGACAGCGAATAACTTTACATCTGAGGCATTTAAAGACTCCATTTGTCCATTATTTATTTCTAAAGATACACGACAATGTATAAAGGGCTCCATTACCTTCTATGTTACATTATGGCCCCGTAGAAACAGTTTTTGTAAAAATAGGCTAACGATTGCGTCATAACCACTCGACTTTCTGTCGCATTACCGTACAGACAGGAGGAGAAGCTCGCAGGCAATTAACTTAATATGGCGTACTGGCCTTACATTTTAAAATACTATACAAAATAATTAATCAGAATACTTACTCCTGCTCACTCACGCCAAAGAACGCCCCGCTCAAGCTCGCCGTCTCTGCAAGATTAACGATGGCAGTTTGCACGCACAGCCACTTAGAAGATTTACATCTGTCAGACAGGTTGCTGACGTCATCAAGCTTAGTTTGAGTCTGCGCGTCAGAAACGGAAGTGCTAAAAATAGCTAAAAATGGGCTTCACTTGTCTCAATTGAGTTCCAATGGGGTCGCTGTGTCCATTTCTTTTACTGTCTATGGTAGCATCGAGGCAAGAATAGCGCAGCGTTTCCACCGTCAGGACCTGAAGCTCCGCTGCGCATCACTTAAACACGCCCTTTACACGCCTCACAGAACAACGTAATGCAACCTCATCATTTCACCAACAAAGAGAAGTTAACAAAAAAAAACAAAAAAAAAAGAGAAGTTATCAGAAAACTAATAAGAAATAAATCACTGGAACATGTGCGATCAGACACGAACATGATAAAAGTGGCCGTTTGTTTGCATGCTTTGTTAAATATTCAAATTCAAAAGCAGCAATGTTTAAAACTATAGAATACGTGATAGGCTACATTGATCATAATGATTTAATTTATCAGGACTCAAAATTAATCACACATAAATACACTAATTTCTATTTTATTTATTTATTTTTAACGCTTATGAAAAATAGCCAGCCTGTAGGTCACATTTAGAATGAATGATAATATCTCTATTTTTTATAAAAGCTCCCGAACAAAAACATTATTATATTTTTTATGATAGGCAACGTGAGCTAAACTCTCAAGACGAGACTTATGACAAATAATATAAGTTACTAAATAATTACAGGATTGTGATAGAGAATAAGAAGCTGACATCTGATTTCTTCAAGTGGTCATATTTACATAGTCTTTTACATTGCTTAAAATATTTATGCCTTGTTTAGGTGATTATAATCCACATCGGATAGCGTTATTTCAAACACTCGCTGCTGACTGAAAGTGAGTTTTGAGCTCAACTTATTTTAAAGTGTTTAATGCTGGTGTTATAGCTGTTAGTTTTCTGAAATGATCCGCAGTGCAGACGATCTCTATTTGTATAAAAGCTCCCGAACAAAAATCATTAGTGATGATATGCTACGTGGAGCTAAACTCTCGAGACGAGATTTATGACAGATAAAATATGTTCAATAAATACACAATTGTGATAGAGATTAAGAAGCTGACGTCTGATCTCTCTTGATTGCATTTGTTTACTATGGTAACGTTAATGTTTAGCGTGCATAATCTTTTACATCGCTTATTAAGATTTCTGCCTTGTTTAGTGATTATATTATTATCTACATCGGATCAAGTTATTTCAAACACTCGCTGCTGAGTAAGAGTGATTTTTGAACTCAACTGATTTTAAAAAGTCTTTAATGCTAAAGTTATATAGCTGTTGTCGTTCTGTAATGATCCGCATCGCTGAGCTCTCCAGACGCGGAGAAACTCCGCCTTTGTTCATAACCCCTCCTCTAGCCCCACGCCCGGTTTAAGCTCACCAGTGGAAACGCGGCTACTGACAAGACATCAAGAAGCAATGCTGTTTGATGACTAGAAACTTTTTTTGATTACAAATTGTCATTTTTGATGCTCAGCAATACTTCTTCCCATTCACTTTAATTACATGCAAAGGAGCAGCATGAACAATCTACTGAATCGTTGCTATTGTGACCCATAGATAATAAAAGCCTCACAGACATGGGTGAGAAAATGATGACCAAATGTTTATTTTTGAATGAACTATCGCTTTAAATGAACATCAGCGTATATGCTGATGATACAGTTCTTCCACACCTGCCTCAACATGTCACGCAAACATGATTTACACCTGTGAAACAGAGAAGAACATCAAAGATGTGTGTTATCAACACGCGCACACACACACGAAACCTCACGGGTTCATGGGGTGCCCCTGACAAACAGCGTTAAAGGGAAAATCCTCTAGTAAAAAGATGCCTTCAGTCAGAGAGGCTGCAGTAGCATCTGCTAAAACCAAACCATCTGCTTATCTCACACACACACACACACACACACAAATAATGTCCAAGACATTTCAGCTATACACTGTATTGACACATACTTCATTAAACATGATCCTACTGCACTACATACCTTCTGCTCACCAAGGCTACATTTATTTGATCAAAAATACAGTAAAATGTTGAATTATAACAATTTAAAATAGCATTTTTTATGTAATATATTTTAATTGATTTCTTTGATCAAAGCTGAATTTTCAGCATTTCTCCAGTCTTCAGTGTCACATGATCTTCAGAAATCATTTTTATATGCTGATTTACTGCTCAAACATTTCTGATGTTTACAGTTGTGCTGCTTCATATTTGTGTGGAATCTTTGATACTACTTGAAATAGAAATCTTTTGTAAAATTACAAATGTCCCTACCATCACTTTTGATCAATTTAATCAGTCCTTGCAGAATAAAAGTATTCATTTCTTTCCCAATAAACAAAAACTTTTGAATGGTAGTTAAAAATTAACAAACAACAACAACAGCAACAAAAAAAGGACTCCTTATCAAAATTGTGAAATGAAACCTAAGATGGGATTTGATCTGATTTATCAAGAAATTACTTAACAGAGGGTGAAAATTTCCTTCAGAATAACATGCACAGACGAAACGGTCACAAAACCACCAGAAACGTGCACTGAAAATATATTCTAAATATATCTAGGCCTAAGTTTAAGATTTATGTCATTGAATTACATTTTCATGCATTTGGACTACACAGTTTTAACATGTGCTAATAAACTTAATGTGATGCATATCTGTTAGTGATACATGAATAAAACAGATCAGATTTCTGTAAAAACTAAATGTGTATTAAAATACACAATAACCAACTTAATATATTTATCATTAATAATTGAATATTATTTGTTCCATATTTTAACCATGTACATACTTTTTAACTGAATAAATGTTAATAGTTCCACAATTCAATTTGAATTAATGCATTTTGATTGAAATCAAATCAAACTATGCCAGTGACCTGTTTCACTGATACATGACTGACAAATATTTATCACACTAGGTTTATTATTAAACTGTGTGATCCAAGTGCATGCACTTTAGGCCTAAATATTAGTTTGAGCATGTAAACAGTCAATCTGATACCATGTTGACTTTAAGTCAGCTGATGAGGCGATGCACGTGTTTACCTGCGCTCTCTATGAGGGATAGGCTGCTGCTGCTGGCGGGTGATGAACGTGGTTCCCCACACCGGACTGCTGTGGCTGGTCCTGAGCCAGCCCATCGGAGCGGCCGGCGGGAACGGGGCCGAGCCAAACCCGTGATCTGATTCTCTATCCGTGGTCAGAGACGACGCAGAACTCCCCATTGCCACGAGCAACTTAGAAACGCACACGATGCGTCCTTCTGTTTGTCTTTCATGCACATAAATACAGTCAAACACAAAGGTCAACAGGTCTCAAGCTCAGTTCGCAGGGTCAGACATCTCTAGTCTGCCAGAGATCAACATCAGGAAGTGGCTGTGATTGACAGCGCTCATGCACACAAGCGAGTCTTATAAATAATCCACAGTTGCAGTTTTCCCCAAAGGTGTGCAAGGGCCACGAGCCCTCAGGTGGTGTTTAACCTGCCATAACCTCGCCTGAGAGGAAGGACGACGGTACAACACATTACTGAAGCACTAGAGACTAAAACACTCTGTTTAGGGCTTCAAAAGAGAAAGTTTGACGTAGCAAGAAAGTTTCCAGTCTCCAGTTTTTCTATGCGTCTGGTTGAGTCACAGCGCAGTCCCTCTAATCATGTCCGCTGCCTGTCTCTCTCTCTCAGTCTCTGTCTGTCTGTGGCTCATCTTTCCGCAGCTGTCACCGGGATTACGATGCGTCACATTTCATCCAGCCTGCAGAAGCAAATATTCCTTTCATCGCAAAACAAACATCAGCGTCCAGAGAACAAGTATATCAATCTGTGTGCATCTACGCATGCGAATGGGTGCATGTATATCTGCGTGCATGCATTTAATCAGCGATACATGCGAAGAGCAATTTTATAAACTATTTCTACATGGTATAGTACAACCTGTTAATAAAAAAATCTTACTTTTAATGAAAATTCAGCAGGTTTTAACTAGTAGAAACAGGCCAAATTTAAATTGTAAAAAATATTTTTTAAATAATTTTTTTTTAAATTTCAACATTTTAAGGTATTTTTGCTGATACCAATAACCACCATTACCTTATGTCAAATATGACTGATATAATGATTTTTATGGGTTTGCATGCTTAAATTATTTTGTTGGAAAGTTCAGAAAAAAATTATAATTAAAAAACACCAGTAATAATTTAAAAATCATGGTAATATCTGCCGATACAAGTTTAGCCACCAATATTCTGTGCATACCTTGTAAGCTCTGAAAAACAAATCAGTCAGATATAAAACCGACATAACATGACTATGCATGCAAACCCCTGTATCAGTATCAGTGTGAATGCAGCTGCGCATGCATGTGTGTCTCCAGCATCAGTGGACTCAGATGACACAGAGAGGGTTTCTGACCCAGCGAGTCAGACTGCAGGTGCTGCAGTGAATCTCGTCCTGCTTGTGTAGATCCAGCTGCTCATCTCATCTGAGTCTCATCTAAAGCTCATGCAGATGTTCATAATGTGACAGCGACGGCTGTGAAGGTTCTCATCTGTCTCTCCAGCCACCGGAGTATCAAGTTTGACACTCAGATCGCGACTATGAATATTTAACGGCGCAGAGAGGCTCGGGTGAGGTGCAGTGGTCTCGGGCCCGGTGAGGACATGGGTGCTCCGGTTCCGCCGGTCCTCCGGTCCGATGTGGGTCTCAGCTGCGGTCGAGCGTCAAAAGCATCGGGATGGATGATACAGACAGATCCCTGCGGCTGAAACGCTGCTGTCCAGATGTGTGGTGCGGTTCGGTCCCGCTCGGTTCCTTTTGCCGGTTCGGTCACTTATGATTCGGCTGGAGCGGATGATGATGATGCCGCGCACCGCAGAAGCACACACAACAGCCAAACCGCAGCAGTGTTTTCATGCATTTCCTCACGGGACTCATGATGACAGCATGCGTGTGTCTAAAGCGCAGTTTGATGTGCATGCCTATGCTCCAGTTATTTATTTGATTCGCTTCTTAATTCAGCCCGTTTCTCTCCAGGACGCGCAGACGCGCGAGGATTACGGCGAGTCAGCAGCGCGCATGCGCAGATGTGACGCTCAGCCTCTGCCACAGGACTCGGATTCTCGTTTATCCCATGTATAAATATATACACTAATAATCTAGAGACAATAGGTAAGTGAAATGTACAAAGCCAGCCGAGAGCACGTCTTGGTTTTTTTTTCCATCTCAAAATCATAAGACGACATTATATATATATATATATATATAAATTATTATTTAAAAAATTAAAACTATTTCAAAAAGTTATAACAATATGTTTTTTAAATTTAAGATTATTTTCCATTCAGAATGTCTTGGGAAAAGACCTAACGAATAGAAAAAAATGAAGGTTGAATGGGCTGTGGTGAACATATTTGGACATCAGTTGTGTGACTTGTACATTGTACTTGTAAAACTACTAATTTCTTCTATATTATGAGACATACTAAAGAAAATTTTATAATATTCCAGTTTAGAGCATTATTATATGAGAAGACATAAATTATGCTAACTGCATTGTTATGTACAGTATGCAGAAAAAAGAAGTGTCCCTGTCATTGTTATTCATTACTTAGTTGCATTATTAAATATTCTTAATACAAACTTCAGAAACTGGAGCTGTGATCCATGACATAGCAACATGAGTTGAATTTGAGCATTAGGTCAAATATGTGTTGAGAGTTTGTTAGTTAATTAGGTGTGTTCAATAGGTTTTTGTGTGTGTGTGTAAGTCATACACAGGAAGTTCTATGGAAATTATTTTATTGCACTCTCTCAAGAACTCAACTGATAAAACCAGTCTGACAAGATCTTATGCACGCATACGACAGCTACAGATTCTTGTGGTGTGAGAGAGCCGATGTGTGAAACAACTGACTGAAACCACAACAGACTTGATTTTGGATCGTGTTAACAATGACAAAACATGCATACAATATTTAAGGCATGTGACACTGATGACAGCAGATTCAGGAGAAAATGCGTCACTGTTGAAACACACACACCTTCTTCATAATGAGTCTCAATGAGCTCAAAGGCTTCTACTGAGCTGATACTCAAACTCTGTGCCCCAAGAGACTGTTTTTATTTTAGAGTTCTAAAACATTATTTGAGTATTTCCTGCCTAAGTTAGCTAATTAACCACACACACACACACACACACACAGTAACACTTTATATTCAGAGCCAACTGACCCATGAGAGACAGACAGATTGCTGAATACATATACAGACAATCTACTAAAACTACTATACTTCATTGTTCTTACAAATGAAAATTGAACATGATCTAAAAAAAAAACAGAAATGAGAACTATATAGAGAAAAGATATTCAGTCTGAATGAGGAATTGATGATGAATGATAAGTATGGTTATATTATTCATAAACATGAGCATCTTTAAAGTGATTCATTTCACACACACACACACACACACACACACACACACACACACACACACAGTTCAGCTCAACAGTTAGATGTTTTACACAGCACTGCTTAACATACCAAACTTTAGCTTCTGAGGGAAACTTCCATATCTCCGAATTCACTTCCTAGATCAGAAACATCAATAAACCAGAGCCTAACCAGCACTTAACCCCTGACCAAACCAGAGGTTAAACTATAAAGAAACCAGCGTTCGAGTTTAGAACGAGCAGATCTCTCAGTGGCAGAGTGTTACATTGTATCACTTCGTCGAGGAAGTTTTAAAAGGAAGAAACGATACAATGTAACATTCGATGCGACTGTCGCTCGAACAATTAAAGAAACAGAACCCGCCAAAACATAGCGTATGGAAACACATACAGGCTACATCATATTACATATAGCTTGATATATGAGGTGTTTTATGGTGTGTTTAATCTGCGTTAGAAAAGTGATCTTACTTGTGAAGCACAGGGGGACCTTTGGATGGACCGATGATCTTCTCTTCCTTGATTTGCCCGTTTAACTTTCCCTTCTGTTGTCCGAAACGATTCATTTCCTCCCCAAACCCTTTATTCAAATACGTATCGACTCCCCACGAGCTCTTTCTTCCTCCAATCCATACTCGTTTGTGGGTGAGCTGATGTGTGATCTGGTTGGTTTGATAATCTCGCAGGGTTCCTCATGCTTCTCTATGGAAATAATCACAAGAAACAGATCGCCGCGCATTCGCCGTAAACCCGCGCTGGAACCCCGCACTACGCTGATAAGAATGCGTAGCTCTCGTTCAGAATGCGGATTTCTCAAACTCGTTTCCCAAAATGCCTTGTGTATGTTGGAGAGAGAGGTAAATTCTCATTGGACCGCGAATGTTGTCGGACTATAAAACTGTGTCCTTGGAATACATGGTGTTTTTCCTACAGGGGGCGCCTTACGGCTCAGAAACCTGAATCCTCAATGAGCCGCGTTCAAATCCCACGACGGTTTTTAGTTATTCATTTTTTTAAACTGTACATTTGAAATCTAAAACTTACAAAGATTCATATTTGAAATTTAAATCACAATCTGCGTCAACAGTGTTTATAAAATTATATATTTTTTTAAAATCCTCAATCAGCCAATCGTGATTGGTCCATCCTGACTAGCGTTGAGAAAAGTAACAGGTATCAGGTGACGTGCCGTCTACCGCAACAGCGTCTTGACAATATTTTATTCACGAATAACGACGGTAGGGTATTTTAATGCTCGCAGAATTGAAAATAAAATGTGAAGGCTAGTAGGATATCGTACTTGAATAATTATAGACAACCCCTAGGTCGCTACGCTTTATTTTCCACAGCCTCTCTATCTCTTTCTATGAGAGACACTCCCGGATGTAGTTTAATCGAGTCGGTTTCCTCAACTAAAACCGAAACTGAGCCTGTGGTAAATTATATACGGATGATACGAAATACACTAAACATATCTAAATATTTTAATATGGATATATCAAAACTTTATTCTAATAATAAATAATAAATTTATTCTAATAAAAAATAGACTGTTTAAAAACGTAACAGTTTGAGGAAACATTTACTGTGAAACTCACAGGCGACACAGTGATTAATAATTTACATGCACATTGTATTTTCACTATAACAAGAAAAGCGGTGACTTGAGGCGCCGCTATTATTTTGAGGGTGATTTGCGACATCTAGCGGAAGAACGATAGTACTACTAAACTTCAAAAATAAACTGTGTCTAAATAATGGAAGATGGATTAAAAACGTTCCAAGTGTTCCATCTAGTGGTAAACAGTGGAAGTTCTGAGAAAATAAGGTCTAAGGTTTCTTGCTTTGTTAATGGATGCATGCCATTCTTATTAGAGCAAGCATATATAATTATAATCATAATTCTAAACAAATATTAAGGCTTATTTGCAAGTTATAGATTAAATATATAGTTTAGAGAGAGACAAAAAATGTTAAAAGTCCTTAGTTTAGTTCAGTTTGATTATATTGGAATGAAATATCTATTTAAATGATAAGACAGAGAATAATTAGTAATAGAGTCATAAAATAATAACATAATGCAGATAAATTTTGGTGCAGTGATACTTCAAAGGACTTTGTAGCTATTAATCCAGCGGCCAGTTGCATAAACACAGTGTGTTAAGACTTTGTCTTGAGAACTAGACCAATTAGCAGTTAAATCAGTCTTTTCAGATTCAGATTAGAGCATTTTATGTAACTGATTTTTAAAGAGTCTTGCAGAAAAAAAAGATTTATGCAAAGAAAGCAGTTTATGCAACTGGCACCAAATCTTGGGGTTGTGGGGGAACAAAAGAAAACCCAAACTTCCCAGTTTCAGTGGCATTTGCCATATATTCACAACAGTCTGTTCTTATAGCAGCATGTGAACAGATTTAATCCCAGTAATTCTGTGTCACCCGCTGCATTTGTGCTTGTATAATATATGTTTCAGGAAATACTACATGTGCCAGGAGTTTGGGCTTCTCCCTCCAGTATTTTTGGATTGTTTCCTATTTTGGGGTTCACTCATATTTTCCCTCTGTAAAATATAAATAATAGTATTTATATAAGTCTATTTTGAACCTAGGAACTTTAAAAATCACATTTTGAATGTACTGTTAATGTGTGCCATATGCCATTTTAAATCATATTTTTTTTACAGAATATTTAATATACAAAACTTCAGATTTGGAATATATTTTGAAATATCTGATGTTTGTTTGTTTGTTAGGTTGTGATGAAAAATAACTAGATAAAGTCTACTTTTCAAGAATTCTATAAGTGCCTTTAATTGAATAATTGGCCATATTTCTAGGGCCTGTCATTAAATGATAATAATTAAAACCCTCCCTTAATTTGGATGAACGTGTTCTTTTTGTTATGAATCGAAACTCGTTTGAACGTGTCACATCTAATTAAAATAAGCCGAGACATGACAAAAAAAAAAAAAAAATTCATCTCGGGAGGAGCGAGAGAGACGCGGGACATAGGCCTACATATATATCTCGTGAGACACACACTGCTTGAGTTTTAAATCCCACAGAAATAAATTAAACACCTGGAACTGCAGGTAAACTTACAGTGCGCACGCCGTGGGCGTGGCTTAATGGACCAGGCTCGATCCTTATTGGTCAGGTACGATCGGTCTATTAAACAATCATCAGACTAAATAATTTTAAATAATTTTCTAAGTGTACGTTCTATTAAGTTAAAGCCTGTTAAAGGTAGTATTATCAAGACCGTCGATTTCTAATAATATAATAACACATAAACACTAGTACCTACATAATATATTAAACATAGCGGAATATAATAAACATTTAATATTAATAGACAAATCCAAATACATTTAAGACAGTTATCTTCTTTGTTTTTGTAAATAAAAATAACGTGTTTCATAACAAGATTAAATATTAAGACACAAGCCGATGACGTCGTCACGTGATGCCTGTTACTTTTCGCAGCTCAGTTCAGAATGCGCTAGATTTAAAAAATATTTTAGCTTTTTGACTGCTAGATATAACGATTGTTTTTGCAGTGAATCATCATTTAGACATAATAAAAAAAATAAAAAAAATTTAATAATAATAATTTAAACGAATGCACTTTTAAGTCTCAAAAAACTAAAATCATCGGGATCTCTGTGTGATGAATGAGCGGCCGCGCGCCCCTGCAGGAAGAGAAATGTGGTGTCACAAAGGAAACTGTTATTATTAGTAACATAAGTAACATTTGATGCCCAAAATGTAGCCTCGGTAAGCAGTTCACTGTTTAGAGATACAGACAACAAGTGAGTGGACAATTAGATCTCAGAGAGACCGGTGCTTTGTGTTTTCGTCGATTAAATCAGAAGAGACTCAAAAGCGATGAGAGGAATATCAGAACTGAGACTCTGGAGGAGTTAAAACTTTCGGAGTTTGGGAACTCAGCGACTTCTTTGTGTTGAAGGTACGCGTGTGTTTATCAGACACTCACTTGACTGACTGTGTTTGTTGCTCTCGACTGTGGGTTGTGTGTCACTGAACTGAAGATGGTTAAGTTTGTTTATTTGGTTTGGGATTTGAGCAGGTTTTTGTTTTGCGCGCTCATGTTCAGCGGTTGTCATGGCGATCAGATGTCGCTTTAAGTTCACATTTCCAGACAGACACCGAAACAAATTGAGTTAATTCAAGAAAACTTAAAAAAAGAAAACAAATTTTGAGGTTTTTTTTTGTTAGTGCTGAGTTTTGTGTTTTAATATCAGTAAGAATGCGTGTGTGTGTATTTATGTATGTATGAGTGTGTGTGTGTGTATGTGTATATATATATATAGATATTCATGTTTAAATATATAATATTTTTATTCATGTTTAAATTATATATATACACACACACATATATATAAATATATATATATACACACACATATATATATATATATATATATATACATATTAATGTATGTGTTTGATTAATATATATGTTTTTGATTAAATGACGAGTGATTCTCAAGTATTTTCATTGCATGTTGGAATGTGTCTGAATTCATATTAATTATTAGTGTAAGTATGATTGTTATTATTAGGTTACAATTTTTAAAACACTTCTCAAGTATTTTATATCATGCATATCAATCACAAATATTAATGAATTTTCTTGTTACTCCATTTGACTGATTGGACAAAATGTGCCTTTTCACGAAAGGCCAAATTATGCTTTCTTTCTTTCTTTCTTTCTTTCTTTCTGTTTAATGAACTCTCTCGTGTTGTCAAGATCATATTTCATGATTTTCTTGTCATATGACATCAAAATGGCTTGATGATATCACCCATTTAACATAATTTGTGGAAAAGTTTAACATATCAAAATGACTTAAAGTTCAGAAACTGAAAACATGTTCATCATGTTCAATACATTTTATTCTTGGTGGTGCACTTCATTTTCCATGTCTTTATTGTAATGCATTTAATGTATTTTAACAAAGAACAAAAAAGCAAACAAACATGTAGTTGACTTACTAGATCTAGACTACAAATGGGCGTCGTGTCATTGAACCGCATGTAAACACAACAGTTCATAGAAGTCAGAAATCATAAAAGTCTATGATGTTCCTATTTATAAAAAGTAAACACAGAGTGTGTGTGTGTGTTTGGGCGAGTGTGAGGAAGTCTGATGGTAAGGTGTGTCCTGTATACAGCAGGGTCAGGAAAAGGATGCTTACACACACACACACACACACACACACGCACACACACCACATTATTATATGCCCATAGTGGCTAAAGGAAAGGGCCTCTATTGTTGCTTGTGAGTTTGTGAACAGATGGATCCCAAAGTGTGTGTGTGAGTGGGAGATGTTTGGATTGAGATGCATTTGTCCAGTTCCACAGGAAATGAGCTGCTATGAAGTGTGTCATTTCCCCCGTTCATTCTGTTCAGCTTGTGAATCATTACATGGATGGTGAAGTGGACTCTCTTATTTCCCGCTGACGTTCAGAGAAGTGAGTCAGAGGCGCGGGGAAGGTGAGCGTTGAGGGTGGTTGTGATGAGCTGTCAGGTGGGTGACTCACAGGAATGACATTATCCAGTAAATATCAGCGGAAGGTTAACGCGGTTGATGGCTTGATCGAAAGATTTGCAAAGCATATGATGATGAAGTTGCAGTCATGCCAGGAGCATCTGTTCACGTCGAGCTGCGACTCTGTTTGAACTTGTAGAGACGCTGGAATACGACGGCTGGCGGCTTATGTAGGGCTTACGTTGAACACACACACACACACACACACACACACACACACACACACACACACACACACACACACACACACACACACACACACACACACACACATGATGCAACATCCAGGATGTGAGATTTCCTACCAGAAAAGCATGCATGATCATACAAAGCTGTTTACTTTGGAAGCCTGTTTCTGCCACAGGATAAAAAATAAAAAGGTAATTGCGACTTAGGCCTAAAAAAAAAAAAAAGTTTGGTTCCGGTTGGTTGTCAGTTGAGGTCATTGGTCGGTAGGGATTTTTTTATTTTTTTTTATTTTTTATTTTTTTCTCCAGTGGCAGTTTTACACACACACAAACGCGCGCTGATTTTAAATGTGTGTACCGGTACTTTTACGACAGTGATTCTGTATTCCCGTTTAAAGTCTGTTGTTGCCATAGACACGCAAAACGCACACACACACACAAAAAGCCTTCGCGGGAGTTTGACAGGCGATCTCATAGTAGATTAACATGGAGGATTTGAACTTGAAAAACGGAGTGTACAGACATCTTTTTGTAGTCAAACAACATTCTTTGTTATGTTCATTTATGTGGTTTATTTGATTTTGATGCTATAAATTAACTAGAAGCAAGAGACGATCAGTTAGTTTTAAAAAATGACCACATTTGAAAGGTGAAATAACCAAATGAGACTTTGTTTCATATTAAAAGTAAGCTGGTAATGTTAATGTCCTGTCTGTCAGCATGTTGTCAGTGCCCTCTCTGTTCTGCGATATATTGTTGACTCCCCCCCCCCCCCCCGTGTTTCTCTTAATGTTACGATTTCCAAACCTTAAGTTATAGCTCACTTTAGGAATTGACAGTTAAAGGGTTTTGATGCAATACTTAATGGTTTTTAACGGATTACTTAAGTGTAAAACAGCATTTAAAGGAAACTGTAATTTAATTAACGGTGTGTGAAAGACCGTTCTTCCCCAGTCTCATAAAATAAATTTGGGTCGCACATAAATTGACAGGGTCGGTCGGAAACCGGAACCAAACAATTTTTTTTTAGGCCTTATGTCTCACAGTTCAGACTTTTTCAGATTTGACACTTTGTCACTATTCTGACTTTCATTACATCTTAATTATTAGATTATATCGCAATTCTTATTTTTTTCTCTGAATTCTGTTTACAACTCGCAGTTTATCTTTTCGCATTAAAGAAGTAATTGCAATTTTTCTTAAAAAAGTTCTTATTTCTTGATTTTTACTCTGTAGTTTACATCTCGCAGTTGTTTCTTTGCAATAAAAATGGTAATTGTGACTTTATCTCACACCCACAGTTTAGTTTTTTTTCAGAATTGTAAGACAACCAAAATTTTCACTTTCTCACAATTCTGAGTTGACATTTTGCAGTAAAATTATAACCTTTTTTACTTTCTCGCAATTCTGATTTTTTTCTGAGTTGTGAGTTTACATATTGAAATTCTGAGATTGTATCTTAAATTCTCTTTTCTCTGAATTCAGTTAACATCTTGCAATTCAATGTTCTGATTTTATCTCAGAATTTCGATTTCAAGTTTTAATCTCACATTTTTTATTTTTTACTCCGAATTTGTAATTTACATAAATCCAATAAGGTTTTGCAAAACAGTAATTGACATTTTTTTATCTCACAATTCTGACTTTTTCTCTATGAACTGCAAGTCTATTTCTCTCAATTGGGAATTTATATCTCTTAAATCTGCATTTATATCTCACAATTTGTAGTTTTTATTTTGTAAATTAGATTTTGTTTTCTCTGAATTCTTTGTTTCTCAAAAAAAAAAAGTCTGAGAATTGCACATTTATATCTTGCAATTCTATATCTATATTTCACAATTCTGAATTTATATCTTGCAATTCAGGAATTTCTTCTCAGAATTTGTGAGAAAAATTCTTAATCTGTGACATAGAAACACAGAATTTTAAGGAAAAATGTCAAAATTGTGAGAAAAAAGTTGCAATTACGTTCTAACATTTTTTTAGTAAAGAAGTTTCTATAGTTTCCTATACTAAAGGTTCATGTGTTTGAATTCATCATCTTTCCCAGATGAGACTATCCAGTGTAATCAGCAGTGCTCCTGATGATCAGCAGAGTTGTGTTTTTTCAGGTTGATTAGATTGGAAAAACAAACTAATTGGTTACAAACAACATTTAAAGGTGAAGAGGAACAGCTCTAGTGATGATTCCTCTTTTCCTGTGTGAAATCCTAACCGTGTGTGTCTGTGTTTCTCTCAGGATGTTCGCAGGCTGTTATGCTGATGTATTCAGTACGGACACGCTAATGGAGTAAGTCCTCATGTTTTGCATTTTATTAACACACACACATCAATATTCATCATGTTTAAAAGCCCTAAAGACAGGCCTTGATGTTCTGTGCTTTTAGACAACTATTCAGACGCCTATAAATCAGCATGTATTTGGCCATGTTGAGATGATCAGAATTTGCGAATATTAACCCTAAAAAATATCAACTGAGTTAAACTGAACATGTGGACAACTCTAACCCATATGGGAAGTTTGGGTTGGTGAGATTTGTAATGTTTTTAAGAGTCTCTTCTGTTCACCAAAGATGCATTTATTTACAATACCAATTGAATTCAATTCAATAACAATGGTTATATTATGAAATATTATTACAATTTAAAATAGCTGTTTTCTGTGTAAAATGTAATTTATTTCTGTGATGCACAGCTGTACTTTCAGCATCATTCCTCCAGTCTTCAGTGTCACATGATTTCAATTTTGAAAACAGTTGTGCTGCTTCATAATTTTGTGGAAATATTTTTCAGGAGTTTTTGATTAGTACATTAATTTGAAATAAATGTGTAATCTTTTAAATGTCTTTATTCTCACTTTAGATCTAATTAATGAGTTCTTGCTGAATAAAAGTATTAATTTATTTAAAAAAATTATATATTTGGACCCTAAACTTTGATTGGTAGTATACATTTAACTTTTTTCTATGTTATGTTTATTTTAATGCCTTATTTCACTAAATTGGTTTAAAACAGACATAATATTTTTTATTATATTGGTTAATTATCATGCATAACCGAAACATGCAAAAACAGGCATTTTTTCTTTGATTTTCTCCAACTTAAGTAAATATTTAGAACCTTTACTGAGTCGCCTAATTAAGCTCGAATGTATTGTTGCACAATTGATGAACAGTGGTGAAAATAATTCTGTTCAACAGGAAGTGCTAATGTCATTTTGCTGAAATGATGCACGCACTTCCTTTGGGCATCACAGTCCCAGACTGAGTGTCATCTCATTAGTGTTTGATTTTATAACCCATCATGTCTATAAAGGGAAACACTTCTGGCGTCACTCGATGAGGCACAGCGTTTCGAGAGTTGAAGCTGGTTAAAGGTGACAATATTGGCTTTAGCTCCTCCTACCACTCATTCATCATCACACCCACTGCAGCCCATTTGTAGATTCAGTGTAGGTGTTAGGTATACAATATAAAGGAATTGTTCACTCGAAAATGAAAATTTGTTTAAAATGTACTCACTCTCAGGTCATGCAGGATGCAGAAGAGTTTGTTTCTTCATCAGATTTGGAGAAATGTATAATTGCATCACTTGCTCACCAATGGATGCTCTGCAGTGAATGGGTGCCGTCAGAAGGAGAATCCAAACAACTGAAAAAAACGTCACAATAATCCACAAGTAATTCACATCACTCCAGTCCACCAATTTATATCTTGTGAATCCAAAAGCAGTGTGTTTGTAAGAAACAAATCCATCAAGATATTTTAACTACAAACCATTAAAACCTCTAAAATCCTGTAGTCTTCTATAGTAATGCTTTCTCAAGTGAAAAGCTGTCTTCTCTGAATATAGTGAGAAATATGTACAGATCAATTAATTGTGTTTTTTATCAGCTGTTTGGACTCTCATTCTGACGGCACCCATTCACTGCAGAGCAAAACCACCAGCATCAATGATCTGTGATTTAAAAACAACATACTGGCTCGTCCAGTGTGTGTAAGACACTAGAGGGCAATGTTCCATCTTCGTCTGTGTCTCTTTTGAAACAGCATAATACAATAGTGTTATTACTGTTTTTGTAGTATATAGTATTAATGGTGTGCTCAGGAAGGGGCAGAAACTGTGTGAACATTTTCTGTATGCAGAGAATAAACATGCAGTCATTGAAGTCATCAGTCAAAATGCTTATATGGAGGTCATGCACTAATATTTAAAAGGTTTTTTGTTACAGTTATTCCTCCACATATTTATTAATTTCAGTGGCCAGTGATGTCATGTTTTTTAAATTGCAGTGAAAACAGTGGCTAGTTTAGTCCCTTCCCAAACTCATGCCATTGGTCAAGTGCTCGTCGTGATGCTTAGACAAGCATAATATCATATGAAATATCATTTTCCTTTTGCACAGGGTTGGATGTTTGATAGTGGAGAGTCAGGTTAGCACGCTAACAAACACAAAATATGATCACAGCTGTGTTATGAAGCTGTATTGATCGCAGCAGTCAGGTCATGACACATGTGCTATTTTTGATGTTTCTCCCAAAGGCAGCAGATATCACCATCATCATCTCTATTGTTGTTACCAGCATGGGTTTTTTAAAGCGAGATGTATGACACATGCTCAGAGCCATTGTCTGTGATGTTCACACATTTCTATTTTGTGCGCTCATGAACTCGCGTGATGCTTTTAATGCAAATATCCATCTAATTCCTAGTTTACAAATTCATATAACCTGATGCATTGCAAGCTATTTCATGCTGTATTGTCCATTTCATGGATACTACTGTCTGAGGTCAGTGAGTCTCTTCTGCTCACCAAGGCTGGGTTTATTTTTTTAAAAATTCAGTAAAAACTGTAATTTTATGAAATATTTTTACAATTTAAAATGGCTGTTTTTATGTGAAAATATTGTAAAATGTAATTTATTCTTGAGATCCTATGCAGAATTTTCAGCATAATAACTCCAGTCTTCAGTGTCTCATGATCTTCAGAAATCATTCTAATATGCTGATTTATTACTCAACAAACATTTCTGATTATTATCAGTGTTGAAAACAGTTGTGCTGCTTCACATTTTTGTGGACATGTTTTTTTTCTGGATTTTTTGATTAATACATTAATTTGAAATAAAAGTGTAACATTTTAACATTGGTGAATATTTTTGAAAAAAAACCCATAAAACATTTTTCAGGATTTTTTTATGGATAGGAATTTCAAAAGAACAGCACTTGAAAATATGAAATAGAAATATCTTGTAACACTGTAAATGTATTTACTTTCGCTTTTGATCAATTTAATGCATCCTCCTCGCTGAATGAAAGTATTAATGTTATAAATGCTAGTGTATATATGATTTTTAGTGAGGTTACACAGAAATGGAAATTGTCATCACCCCTTTTCACTTTTCACTAATCTTCATGCAATTTAAAAGAAATTATACTGAATCTGTTTTAATTGAGTCATATTCTGTATGTTTGTAAAAAATAATGACAGAATATTAATTTTGGGGGATCTGTCTATTAAAATGACTGAAACTGCATTGGAAATGAAAACCTTCATACTGTCAGTAAGCAAGAGTCTTGCAATGAAGTCACGCAGACCTGGCTTAAATGAATCCATATTGATTGGGCTTTGCTTTGATGCGTTTCATTGCGTTTTCTTTGATAGTTTGCTTGATTTCACTCCGTCAATTAGCATGACCTGCATATACATTCTGTTACATCCATCCCCACCATATTTAGCTTCTATCAGGAGAGCAAAACCGCAGACAGCAGCAGAAGCGAGATGCTGCGGAGAGGAAAATATGCTGGACACAGTTGCATGCTAGAACACAATTTATTCTCAGTGAGAGCGGCGGACACAACCCTTTTAATTTACTTTTAATTTAATTTAATTTTAATTTACTTTCAATATCCAGCCAAGAAGTTAAAGAAAAAAGGGATGCAATAGATGAACTGGAGCACAAAATGACAAGAAATGCTCTCCTGTCCTCAGCCAGTATTGATTTTATGAACTCCACTCTCTTGAAGTGCAGCCCAGGCTGCCGTCTTTATCAAAGCAGGATTCACACACACACACACACACACACACACACACACACGCACACACACACACACACACACACACACACACACACACACACAAACAAACCAAGATGCGTCGTTCTGAATGCAGAACAGTTGGCAAAAATCACTCGTTCCAGCAGCGTTACTGCCTTTCTCTGATTGATTTTTCATCTTTACTCATTCATTTTTTGCTCCTCCTCTGCTCTAGATCATATTAGTTCTTTCAGAGCGTTCGGCACGCATTTATGAGACCGAGAGAGAGAGAGAAAGAGAGAGCCAGAGAGAGGCTGAGTGAGAGCGAGAGATGCAGGATGCTGATGTTGTTGCCGCAGCACTGATGATGCTCCGGAGGGAGAATGCTGAAAGAAAACACTAAACTCGCTCGCGTCCGTCTCCTTGCATCTCTCTCGCGACCAACTGCTGCTGCTCCGCGCTCACTGCTGTTTCTGTGGGGATGTGAGTGAAGGAATATGACACAGCCGCTCGTGGAATAACAGCAGAACGCGGACGCACACGCACGGGAGGGACAGAATGGCAAGTTTTGGGAAACTTACGGATTACTTTAACCGCCGGCGTTCCAGGGATGAGCTCATGGCTCGGAGGGACGGCCGTCGCAGTGGCAGTTACTGCTGCACAGTAGCCGAGGCCAGGTACTCCAAAATCACAGCGCGGTTTGAGAGTGTGTGTTCTGTGTGTGCATGGATGCATATGTGTCCTGCTGCCTGAGATTTCAGACTTTTATATTGAAAATGACAGGTGTGATTGGTTAATACTATAGTGCTATGCTGATATATAACATGTCTCATGTGGCATTACCTTAAAACAAGACAAGCACATTCAAGAATCAGTCATAAATACAGAGGATAATCAAGACTTCAAGGACAATCGGAGATGTCTTTCTTTTGGCTAACAGTGTTTGATGTGTGTGTGTAGTGTGTCCTGGAGGGTTAAAGTGCGGTCAGTTCACCTGGATGGGGCAGAAATCATCTGGTCAGTGTGCGGACAGAGCAGGGTGGGATGAGAGAAATGAGCAGCCAATGAAAGGAGAGAATTTAGATGGAGGGGACAGACAGGGAACTGATTGGCCGGGATAGGACTGACTCATTTTAATGTTGTTGTCATCAACCTTTGAAAAGGTGTAAATAGATCAGATCTGTGAATGTAGTCTGCTGTCTTTGTCTTTATTGCTCAGGTTTTTATGATACATTATAGAGCTGTAAATGTGAATGGATGTGGAGCAGCTCAGTTCATATTGAAATCTTTTATTTTTGAACACATACTTTACTGTCTTGGCAAATCTAAGCAAAAATTTAGACATTTTTGAGATCTGATCTGATCTGAAACTTACGTGTGAGATTATTGGAGCTTTTTTTTCAGGAGAAATATCTGAGACGCAGAAGATGTAGAGGGATGAACATTATGAAATCATTTACTCATCCTCATGTTGTTCCTAATTTGATTAGAGATTTTATTTTTATATTTGCTATATTTGCTTTTATTTATATTTATTATAGTTTTTGTAATTTTTTGTGTGCCTTTGTCATTATTATTAATTATATATAAAAAAATCTATTTAGATTTAATTTATATTTATTCAAGATTTAGTTTTAGAAATTTCAGGACTTCAACTTTTTATTTCAGTATTTGACCAAAGTAATATTTAAGTTCATCTTTCTTTAATTTGAAAACTAAATACTGCCAAATAAAGCATTACTGTACAATTTTAATAATATATAATTTCTCACATTACTGCATTCAATTCTATTAATAAGAATATTGCGTAAAAATCTGCCAATTTTTTAAATGCTTAAGTTTACATTTTTAATCTAATATTTTTGCTTTATTTTTTAGCTTTATTTCAATTAAAAATATATTTTTAGCTTTAAGTTTTACTTGACAGTAACAAATCTGCAGGTTCTGTCATTTTAAAGTCTGTGCTCTGTAAGAACATGTAACAAGTGAAACATGGTATAAAATTAGAAAACAATGTAGGTCAGGATTTGTTTTTCTCCGTTGATTTGATGCTGGGATCATAAAAACTCAAGCCAGGTGTTTGCAGGGCAGAATTTGGAAAAACACTGATGTCAACCAAAGCGAGAAACTATTTCAGAGCAAGTTATTACATTTTGACAAAAGATTACAAAGACCAACATTATTTTCCAGTTTAATTTGGAATTACATACACCAATGAATCACAAAAAGATTGGGAACATTTATTTAAAAAAATCTGCTCTAGTATTTAACTTCTTTCTTTATTAAACTCATTAGTGAATATTAATTAAATCACATTTTCTTTACTACTACAAATTTAATTCAAGTCCATAAGATCTGGATGCATTTGTAACATTTGTCAGTTTTGCGTAGCCAGTGCATTATTTATTAAATAAACAGTTTAACTAAGCTTGTCTAATGATGGGAAAACATATGTAGCCTTTAATATTTGATCAATAGTGAAGTATATTTATTGGCCCAGACCTCGATCAAACTCTCTGCAGCTGCTGTTCACATCTGCGCTGCCTGTGGCTTTCCGTCACTTCTGTGTTTCACTCGTTTTTGGAATGTTTTGTAGTGAGATTATTGTATCTGGACTTTATAAAATACAGAACATCTTCTGTTTGCGCTGTAGCTTTGATTTACTCCAGTGTTTTGGATGGAAATCGCGTTGCATAACCTGACGCCTGTTGAGATCACAGACAGACGGCATCACATTGTGCTGTAGAATTTCCTCGTGCAGTTAAATTCGCTGCTCCGTCATTGCCAGACACTCACACGTGAATGTAGCCAAATCTCTACATGCTGTTACTCTTCATTTTGCACGCTTGAAAAATAATGTTTTTAAAATTATTGTAACCTTACCGACAGACCAATATAAATATGTTCATGTAATGCATGCATGCATGCATTTAAATACACATCCACACACATGCATACAATGTAAAGTGTTGTTTATTTTTATTATTGAGTTTATTTATGCATGCATTTTAATGAATGGGACTGTGATTGAATATTGATGTATTATTGGTTCTGATTGTTTGTGCTCCAGGTCTTTGGAGCGACGGCTACAGAGGCCTCTCTTGGCCAAATCCAGGACATTACCCAGCATCCCTCAGTCCCCAGCCGCCGTCCGTGTGCAGCAGTCAGAGAACGTTTGTGAACGTCAGCGGCGCCCGCGTGTTCCCTCCAGCCCTGGTGGTCTTGAAGCATGTACCCTTCCTCCTGCAGGTATTGTGTGTGTGTGTGTGTGTGTGTTTGTGTTTATTTCAACTGCACAGCCGTGATGGTAAAACATATTTTACTGAACTCTGCTCTTGATTTTATTAAAGCTCTGTTCTTGGGTGTATCTCATGGAAAGCTCACATTTCACCAAATCATTTCTTCTGAATTAAGTACATTTAAATTTAGTTTTCAATGTTTTTATT
Source organism: Carassius carassius (assembly GCF_963082965.1). Classification (NCBI taxonomy): domain Eukaryota; kingdom Metazoa; phylum Chordata; class Actinopteri; order Cypriniformes; family Cyprinidae; genus Carassius; species Carassius carassius. The sequence continues at coordinate 25,732,750 of NC_081789.1, forward strand.
TCCCTAAAAAAAGTAGTCCAGTACCTATTTTTGTAAGTTCTTAAAAAAAAATTCATTATAAATATTCTATTCATTGTACATTATAAATTAATCATTCTATTTTAAGTAAAAGTCTATAAAATAATTACATTTATTCTTAATGTTGATTCCCATTTTACATTCAAAACAGTTACTGTAATATCTTGATTTGGCTAATTAAATCAGCATTAAAGTTAGTAAATCAAATACTACTATATTAAACAAATAATGTAGAATTTAAATATTATATTAATTTTCACATTACAATAATATCTAATATACTATAATATTCATATGTTTTGCATTACAGAAATGTGAATTTAGAACTAAAAGTGTCATGAAAATGTCAATATATTATAATTAAAATCTTTTTTGAGATTTCTTTCTTTTGATTTTAGGATGCTTTTGATTTAGAAATTTTGAATGGACTTTTATTTATATATTTTTAGTTTTAATAATTGTATGTGCTTTTGTAATTCTTATTAGATTTTCTAAATAAATATATATTTGCTTTAATATATTTTTATTTCACTTTTTGCATTGGTAGCAATTTTAGTACTTTAACTTTAGTTAGTTGCCAAAATAAAAGTACAATTACATTTTTTTTAACAAATAGCAAACAATTTTTTTAAGTTTTAGTTAACAATAGAAACACTGTCAATTCTATTATTTTTTGTTTTACAGTGATAAGAATTAATAGCTAAAATTGTCATGAAAACGTCAATGCAGAAATTCTTATTGTTCCAAAAATGGCTTTGATGAAAGTTTTTTCTTCATGCAAAACATAATTTTTTAGTTTTTTTCTTTTGATTTTTAAATGCACAACTATCCATCAGTTGCTCTATTGAGCAAAAATAAAAATGTGATTAAAACATCAGCGAGCGAGAGAGAGGCTGAATTGATAGAATTGGCAGTGTAGTTGTGAATGGACGACGTCTGGAACGGGAAGCGTCCACGCGGCACATTCCATTCACAACATGTGTGAGCTTTACTCCATGTGTGATTGTTTAGCGCGTCTGCACGTACTCCATATTTACTTCAGCCCGCTCCACTTGGCCAAATCCCCCCTCTCTCTTTCTTGCGCTTTTCTCCTCGATTCTCACAGCTGAGCTGCTCTTGTGTAAAGCTTCTGTGAAGGATTTTTTCACTGTCTCTCAAATGTTAAAACTAAAGTCTTTGGCTTCCTCCCCATTCTAGTTGCTTAGCAACCATAATCGCCAACAGAGGAGCATGCTGCCGTTTCAATACACACACATACACACATCGAATCCCAGCTGTCTCCCTCAGCGTGTTTGACGTGCTCATTATGTTGGGATCATGCCAAATGAGGGCCGTAATATCTGGTAGAAACTCTGACCCAGATTTGACTGACTCAAGTCTAATAAACATGAGTAACTCTGTTCCAGCGGCCTGACAGCTCCCTAACATCCTCATCTGAGAGTCACAGATCTAGCTGGCTGCCTGGGAATATCCAGCGGCGAAATAAGGTTAAATACGGCGTGTGTGATGTCTCAGTGATGTGTGATCTGTCCATCCTCAGGCGAGATGTGGCGGCTGGAAGATGAAAATGAGGCTGTTGACCCGCGGCCGCGCTCTCAGTCACCCTTCTCACATTTCCGGCGGCGGGCGGCGTATCTGAGGAAAAGCATCTCGGCCGATGATCACCTGGGAGAGGCGGAGTTTGAAGCTGCACAGCCGGAGGGGAGGAGCTTCGCCGATCCCAAAGTCAAACTGAAGAGGAAGTTTGTGAGTAGAAATACCCATATATCACCCAGAAATAAACATGTGGTCTTTATTTACTCAACCTCATGTTGTTCAAACTCTATGTATTTAAGTGCTCAAAAGTCATTTTATGCAAACTGGTGCAAGAATTTGAAATTCGAAAATACAATCGCAAATGATATTTTAGACTTGGACTAAGTCATTTTTGCTCACCATGGGTGCATTTATTTGATCTAAAAAATTAACTAAAATATCATTCCAGTTTTAACTGTTTGACTGTTTTCTTTCTTTATCATAGTTTAAAATGTAATTTATTTTGGTGATAAATTTCTTTTTTCATTACTCCAGTCTTTAGTGTCACATGATCCTTCAGAAATCATTTTAATCTGCTAAAATGCATAAATGTAAAATATGCTGATTTGCTGCTTAAGAGACATTTCTGATTAGTATCAGTCAGTGTTAAAAAAGTGTTTTTTTGCTGTCTAACATTTTTGTGGAAACTGTGATACACTACTTTGTAAGTTTAGCATAAGTAAAAAACAAGAAATTAATACTTTTATTTGTCAAGAACACATTAAATGCATCAAAAGTGACAGTAAAGACATTGGCAAAATATTTCTGTATAAAATAAATGCTGTTCTTTTGAACTTTCTGTTCATCAAAGACTCAAAAAAAATAGCTTGTTTACCACAAATATATAAATATTTTCAGCATTGATAATAATAATAACAATCATTTTTTATAATTGAGAACCAATAATAAGTTATAATATTTGAACAGCAAATCCTCATATCAGAATGATTTCTGAAGATCATGTGACACTGAAGACTGGAGGAATGATGCTGAAAATACAGCTGCGCATCACAGAAATAAATTACAGTTTACAATATATTCAAAGAGAAAACCATTCTTTTAAAAGGTAATAATATTTCAAATTTTTACAGTTTTTATTGCGGTTTTAATCAAATAAATGCAGCTTTCGTGAGCAGAAGAAGCTTATATTAAATACATGAAGGAACAAAGAACAGAATTTTCATTTTTGGCCGAAGTAATTCCCTAAAGTTGTGTTTCAAAATGCACACAGAGGGTTTTGTATGAATATTTAATGTAGTGTGTATAATAGCAAGAAAGGCGAGCCCTCATTACCTGCCTGCGGCGTGTAATAGAGGCTCAGGTGTTCGAATGCAACCTGACATGTCTTCAGAAAGCTGGAGTGTGTGTGGGTTTCACTGCCAGGATGGGCTCTTCTCTGGACCTAATGAGTCGTCTGTGTTTAGGGGTAAGACGGCTGTGTGTGCTTAAATGTCTAAGCTTCCTTAATATTGTATAACTAAGCTGGTTAAGGGACTAGACTCATTTTTTAGCGATATATTGAACGCAGCCTTTCTGCATGGTAAGTGATAGATAACAGATAATTATAAGCTTTTGCACAAGAGCATCATAGTCATCACATAAATGGTAATGTACAGGCTGTGTATAAGAAACAGAAATGTATTGTTGCAAACGGTCAATTTATTAGAAAAGCATTTTAGAAAAGAGATGGTTAGATTGATTGAGAAGTTGAATGAGTAGTCCACTACTCATGTGTTTTCTAAGCCCTTCTCCTCCTGAATCATTCATTTTCAGCCATTGTACAGTAAGCAGATTATTTCGTTTTTCCTGTACTGGTTTAATGGTTTAATAATTTTCACTTCGCTGACGCATTCAGAAACGGTTCCAGGGTTGCAGAACACTTTATTTTCAGGCAGCTTAGTTGTTGCAGTATTTGTAGAAATAAACAGCGCTTTGGCTGTCGGCCAACAACTGCCGGCTTAAAGTCAGAGATTTGTTGGAGAAAATGCCGGGAAAAGTGTTTTGCTGTACATTAGCCTCCCGTGTGAATGGCCTGCTAGATGATTGTACACACTCTTAGTGAACTTGTTCTGCTCGATCTGTATGTGGAGATAAATGACAGCAGAGGATGTTTGAATAATTCATTATGGATTTTCATGGCAGGTATTTGTCATATATTAATCAGATGTTTTATTAAATGCACGGACGGTGATGCAGTAAGGCTGGACTTGTTTCTGAATTACACATTTCTAGAGCACATGCATAGCCTATAGTATGTATTTCAAAGTTGTGTTTGCATGGGAAATAGTGCTAAGAAAATCATGATAATTGTTATGTTTAATGGTGATTCATGACTGTGATAAAATTCGGCAATGATACTTTACAGTTCTCATGCATCCAGGTTGGATTAAAATGTATTTGTTTCTTACAAATACTTCATGTCCAAGTCATATTTCACCCCATAATTACAATAAAAATATTTGAATACATATTTGTACTTTTTTTTTAATGTTTTGCATAAAGGTAGTGTTATTTTAAAATGTATTAATGTTTTTAAATAACTTTTTTTTAAGTAATTTTGTTATGTTTTTGTCCTTTTTTTCTGTTTAACTTTTCTTTTTATTTCAATTTAGAAATTTTACTACTTCAACTTGAACTCATTTAATTTTAGTTAGTTGCTGAGACAACATTTCTAATTGTTAGACGAAAAACAAAAAAAATCTTTCATTTCATATTTTACCTTTATTTCAGTTAATAAAAACTGTTTTTGGATCTTCCTTTATTCGGTTTTAGTCTAATTAAATTCTTCTTGAAAACTTATTGTAAAATTATCTTTTTTTATGAAATCAGCATAAAGGTACAAGAGTACAACATATAAATACTACCATACTTTATAATTTTTTTTTTATTTTTTTATTATAATTGCCCTAAAAGTCTCTCTCTCACACTCACACATATATTTATATTTATATATTTATTTTGGGGGAGAAATAAGACCTGGACATGTTTTTATCAGGTTTCATGAGATTGTCTGTTAAAAGGTTCATCATACACAAATAAAACATTCTTAAAATAAGCCTAATTAATCTTATCGTGAAATGCATTTTTAATGATAATATTGGTTTAATTCAGAGGGGTTTTTTTCCTTTTTTTTTCTCAAGGGTAATGTTTGTGGATTCAGTTTTATGAGAGAGTAATTTTCTCAGTACATTTAGTGCAGGATTTTCAGAGGTCATTGAGTGTGTGTGTGTGTGTGTGTGTGTGTGTGTAGTTGTGTAAGCGGAGCTCTAGATGGCAGTGCTGAATAGGCACAAACTCTCTCTGTCAGTCGGTCTTTAAATATTGAACTGAACTCAAGATCATCACAGGCCTTCATTAAGAACACAAACACTTGCTGAACATTCACAGAAACTACAAATGCACAGAAGACGAGCATCACTGATAGGAGCAGAAAGAAAAATCTAGAAGAAACGGTGAAGTTAAGAGTGTCATCTCTTTTGTTTGTGCTGTTTTCTTCAAAGGCACACACACACACACACACACACTCAAAAGGCAAAAGGCTGGACATTTTTTCTTTGCAGCAGTGGTTGCTGTTGGTAACATGGTGAAACGGCGGTCATTAAGGCTCATTATGTATTTAGATGTGGGGCGTCGCTCCCAAACTCATCCTCACTCACTCCCTCTGAAGTTTGTCCTTCCTTTCACTCTGTCTGTGTTTTATCTGATGTGTCTTCCTAACAGAAAGCTAATAAAACTGTTTAGTTGGTGCACTTAGCTGCAGGTTAAGTTTTGATAAAGCAGGAGTGTTTATAAACATTAGTCTGAAGATGAATGAAACGCATGTTTGCTGTTGTTTTTGCATGTGTGGATGTGAATAAATGATTTGAATTGAATAAACGGAACAATCGCTCAGTCTTTATCAAATCAGTTGGGTCCCATGAGAACTTGTGTTCAGACTATCAGCTAAAATCAACAAACATGTTTCATTTCTTACGTGCAGTAAATGTCAGCCAGACCCGACATGTGATTCACACATTTTAACCAAAAATAAGAAATGAAAGCGGGTTTGTGAGAGGGGGATGGAATCAGGATTGAGTCAGGAAATAGAGAAATCCAAATGTTGACATCATTTTTGGTTGTTGTTGATTTAATCCGGTTACTCGCTTATAGTTTAGTGTATGTGTCTTTCTGCAGCATTTTCACAAGAGGCTCTAAACAAACATCCTAGCAACCATTTAACAACATTCTAACAACCACATAGCAACATGTTGCAGTTTTTGTCGTCGAGTAACACTTAAGATTCTTTTTCAGAAACAAATGGAACAAATTGGTTAACAATTGTATTTGAAATGATTTTCACTTAAATTGCTAGTACATTTCGAAAATATTACAATGTAACATGGAATTGAAACAACTTTTTGTATAAGTATAAAAACTTAACGGGGTCATATGAAGCGATTTTAAATTGTTCCTTTCTCTTTGGAGTGTTACAAGCTCTTGGTGCATAAAGAAGATCTGTAAAGTTGCAAAGACTAAAGTCTCAAATCCAAAGAGATATTCTACCCCCCCCCCCCCCCCAAAAAAAACGGCTCATTCTAACATGCCCCCACATCTCTACATCAATATGTAGGAAGATTTGCATAACGCTGCCCAGATGTTCATGCAAAGAAAGAAGCGTACCATTTATTCTTGTTATAGTATTGATGTTGCCGTCGCCCGCCATGACATATAGATGATGTGTGTTTCACTGTGAAACTGAAACTACTTTGTTTGGCCTTCCAAAAGAGGACTATATCTGCTTCATCATGCCTGTAGCTGATCCATGCTCTTTGCTGAGGAAATCAACTTTGCACAGAAAAACACATCTTGAGAGTCCAAAGCATTCACTATGTGATGAAGCATATTAAGGGTGTGTGATATTAGAATACTATTATATGAAAGCAAAGTAAGTTATGCAAGCAAAAATATCCCTGTATGTTTTTTTTAAATAGTATCAATATCACACAAACAAGAATGCTGTTTTCCTGAATATCAGCGTATGAGCATGATCGCAAATGCGATATAAATTTTATACAACTGTTCAACAAACAAGTTTCATTTCAGATAAAATAATCTCAATTTTTTCTGTTTCACCAATGAAAATAGTTTCAAATAAAGCCAAAGCAGAACATCTTTGCATCTTTGAGAAACACTGCAGTGTTTTGTTCATAAATTAATCTGTTTTAGAACGAATCACGTTAAGTCAATGAATCAATGATCTATTCATAAAGACAGTCACTTGCTTCATTTCTAAATGAATCAAGCGTTTTGAACGAATCATTTGAATAAATGATTCAGTGAATCACTCATTAAGACAGGGACTTGCTGCCACCTACTGGACGTGACCCTCCTAAATCAGCCAAGGTACCAGCACAAAAAAATCACTTAAATTATATATTATATAGTTATCATTATCTAAAAAATCCCAGAAAATATTTAGATTTTTTTTTTTTGCAAAGTCACTGTAAAATTAGGGTGTCAGTGCAAATTGTCCTTTAGTTGAAGCCTAAAGCTTCAGTCTCCATTCATAATCGCATGGAAAACAGCAACCAGTGCAGCCTTTGGAATTTCTTCTTTAATGTATGACGGAAAAAACAAAGTCAAAGCAGGTTTGGAAAAACATGATGACAGAATATTAAAACAGTAATTGTTGGTTAAATACTGCATTGTCATAATTTTTTAATCCTGCACTGAAAATGTCTTCTAGAGCGTGCTGTTTTATTTGGGTTGCGCGCAGCAGAGTGTTGTAGCTGAGCGTCTGCAGTGGTGATGTGTTGACGTATGGCTGTATACATTTACTGTGCTCACTGTGAGCAGCTCTATTCATCAGTCTTAAATAATACGGCTGCACTTACTGACCCGCACTGATTGATTTTATTGCTCTTGGGTTGAGCTAGTGTACTCGCAGCCGCTTGTTTGGGGTTTGTTGTTGCAGCGGCTGCACAGGTGGACGGCTGATTCAACTGCTGTATTTCTGCTGTCAAATTAATGATTCCTCGTTAAGTATAGCTTTGCGAGCATGCCATTTTTTGCAAATGCTTGACGTGTTTTCTTTGTTACTGTGGCTGTACCTGGCCTCATTACTCAAGCTTTTTTCAAATGTCTGCGTCAGTAAACCAGATTTTGTTATTATTCAGAAAGCTAGCTATAAACATGTTGTCTTGAGTTAATATTTTCCATCCGAAGTGGTGGACCTGATAGAAGCGTACCATAGAAGGAAATATTGTTATGCTGATGCATGCTATAGCACCCCTTGTGGCAATGCATTGCATATGTGCGTTGTACTAAACGGACCCATTTCACAGACTCTAGTAATGTATTTCCACTATAATTAAGAGTTTTATTTTTTGGATTTAAATTTTATATATATATATATATATATATATAATATAATATAATGTGTGTGTATGTAATATAAAAATGTTTCTGTGTGTGGTGTGTAACAATTTTTGAATTACACACACATATCACTGTATATTATGTATTATTCCATGGTCTGTCTGAATACTGGATTCTGATTGGCTAGCAGGTAATGCAGTTAAACCGTTTAATGCACAGATTGCTCCAAGTCGGTTTAATCACCGTTCCATAATAATGAGCTGCTTTAATTGATGCACACAAACCCAAACACATCACTCGCGCGCAAACACACACAGAGCAAGAAGAGAGATTGCCGATTTCAGTCAAATATTGCGCTGCAAAGAGCAATGCTATATACACACACACACACACACACACATGCTAAAAAAGTTTGGTAAAATGTTTTTAATATATTAGCTATTTTTTATTATTATTCTTATCTTATTCTTATTATTCTTTATTATTATTATATGTATATATATATATATGTGTGTGTGTGTGTGTGTGTGTGTGTGTGTGTGTGTGTGTGTGTGTGTGTGTAAAAAAATAAAATATTATTACTGTTCTATATACTTAATAGATTAATGCATACACACACATACATACACATATATATTCTTACTTAAAAGTAATTTATTAAATATTCATTTTAAAATTAATTAAATGTATTTTATTATTATTATTATTAAGTGTACATTTACAACACTTGTTTAATTTTACCTTGGCGTTTAATCACAAAATCATCACAAAAAAAATTTAAACTGCTTTTTCCCTTTTTTGAAAATTTGTGAAATGTAAAAAATGTTTTCAACAAATAAAAAACAATGTGATCAGTGTTTGTCTCCCATGTGTCTCTAGATAAGTTTCCCTTGCTTTCGTTTCCTTCTGTGTTCCAAATATGACATTATGAAAATAGTACATGAAATTGTGCTTGCATCATTAAAATCATCTGTGTTCTTCTCTAAAGTATGTCTCATAAAATCACTCGGTGATTGCATTTTTATTTCTTGTGTTGTTTCGCATTTGATCGATTTCGTGTCCCGCAGTATTTTCACGATCAGTGTGCACTGACAAACACAGCAGGTTAGCGCAGTTTCACCCACCAACGTTCATTGAAAACGAATGACTTGTGGTTGCCTTATCGCTCCGGATCTCTTTGAGTGTGAACGCCCCTTTAAGGTGGACTGATTCAGTGGATTCCTCTCGGATGAAGTGGGCAGATTTATTACAGCTTGTTTACAGCCGTTTTTTTTGCTTTTGCCTTCATGGTCTGCAGCCTTCTGTCAGAGACTCCATTTTGTTTTTAATAAACTGACACTTATTGGTTGTTCAACGTGAAGGGTGTATAAATATATATGTGTATGTGTGTGTGTGGACTGGCTGTCTCCCAGCCGTACACCCAGAGAATGCAGCCCTTCATATGCTTACAAACAGTCCTTGGAAAATCCTACTTACACAGAGCGCTACTACAAGAAGAGGAGTGTGTGTGTGTTTATAAATATGTGTCTGTGTCTCTGAATCTGTCTACTCCATCACACACACACACACACACACTACATGCTCTGTGCCATGCACATTTCAGAGCAGCATGTTTTGTAACCGTGAGGACTCTGGGATTGGCTTGAGCTCCGTTTGCGGACTGATGTTTTGAATGTTTAAAATAAAACACATTGATGCAGCCGGTCAGCGTAAACACAACCTAAAATCCAAATCCAGAAGATTGTGTCATTAGACTAGCTTTGTGATTCCTCTTAGTTTCCCGACTAAACACAGAGATGATTTAATAATGTTCAAGCAGCAAAAACAGCATTAGAGTTAAGTTTGATTAAATTCTGTTAATTCAGTTCAAACTGTCCATTTAAGAGAAAGGATTTTTCTCTTGATTCAACAATTCACTTGTATCAGCAATGTTGCTTTTATTAATCTATAATATTTATAAAAAAATAAAAAAAAGATTATTTTTATATTTTTATATAATATTTTTTATGAATATTATTATTTTACTTTTTGCACAAAAAGTCAATCTTAATATATAGTGAATTATCCTAAAAAGGCTGAAAAATCTTGAAATATTTCAGCTATATCATTCAATCTACTTCCTCTTCCAGCTCCGGGGGTGCATTATAATTGGGGCGTATCATAGTCTCTTCATTTTAATTTCTGTCAGTCCCATTCTTCCAGCTTTGATGGGTTGAACATCACTGAGGATGTTTTAAGGCTTTCTCATTCCTGTCACGTTCCCAGACGAGTGTGAAGGAACTTTGACACCATCAGAGAACGCAGACGCTCTTCAAAGATCTTCCAGAGAGCAAAGAGATAACAGAGACTCTCTGAGCTTTTGTGTTTGAACAGACGGACATTAACGGGGCGAAACAGAAAACCTTCACAGTCGTCATGCATTTCATCATTCGTTTCAGTGCGAAAGCTAACTTGAACGAGATTGCATCCATCTGATTAGATTTAATGAATGATTCAAATCTGAAATCATAAGGTAGATAAATATTTAATTGAGTTCAATTTCAAAGCTAAATCGCATTAATATGATCCAGAAGGCTTTATGCTCACATCTTTGCTTTGTGTATTAAACAAATGGATTTCCAACTTGTAAAACAACCAACCTCAAAAAAACCCCAAAAAAACAGCCTAAAACATTGAATCTATTTAAAGAGGATCTTAACATGCGCATGCATCTCATCTCAGCGTTTGTCTTTTATCATCTTCCTTCTTTTGGATTGTTGTCATGACAACACCAGTTATCGAATAAATGAAATATGAAATATCAGACGCACACATGTGTGCGCACGTTTCTTGCGTGTAATCGAGAGCGCGCTCTTAAGAGCTTTCTGCCTTTGAGCGTTTGTAAATATAATGCAGATGTGAGTAATTATAGCACTGGTTGAAATCTTTGTATATAGTGAATCATTGATTATGTCACATAAACCCTCTCGGACTCAAAACACATGCTTTCCTGCTTTCCAAATCACATCGACTTCTAATTCTACTCGTTGCATATTGAGCTGCTTTTTCTGTCAGTTGTTATTAGCAAAATCTGTGTTTTTATTTATGAGTTGGCTGATATTGGGAGGTGATAATACCAGGCATTACTGTATGTTTTTCAAATCAAACTGTAAACTTTGGTCGTAATGTTTGGCGATATGGCCAAAAATGATCACAATATTTTTCCCCATATCATACGATTTCAGTATTTATCATGATATTCAGCAAATGCTTTACAAATGTTTATTAGACCTCAAGAATTAATTGATTTTTCAGAATTAAACACCACAGAGTAGATACTTTTTAATTTAGGACTCTATACAATAAAATAAAAAAATCAACATACAATGCTAAAAAACTAATACTAAAAGTACGGTAAGTTAAGAATTACTTATTATTTTATGTGTGTTTCCATTTTTTCTGCATTCTGTGTTTTATGGTTTTATATAAATGTAATGCAAAAATGGTGCGTATTGAAATGATTTAATACAACTTTAGCAAAAGCTATAATTTAAAATGTAATTAAATGAAAATAGAACAGTTAATTAACATCATAACTTTTTATTTTATTTTTTAAGATGCAACAAATCTGTTTAATTTAAAACACGGATTGAATATATCTTGGGATTTATGATATTCCTTAATTTTTATTATTATTATTTGTGAATTACTTTTTAGTATATAATAGTAATATATTTGTGTAATAATTTCTTCAAGTTAAATCAGACTTTTATTTTAATGGCTTGCCATGAAGGGCTTTCTGTTTTAATTTAAATTTTAGTGTACATTTGACCATTTTTTTTTTCTCAAATTAAGCGGTGAATTAGTACTTATAAAGTACATATTAATGCCTTAATTCTGCATGACCATATTCTAGACCCCTTAATTCTACCCTATATTTAACAACTATTTAATTTAACTATGTTACTTACTATTAACAAGCAGTAAGTTAATAGTTTATTGAGGCATAAATCTTAGTTAAGTTAATAGTGAAAATTGGTCCCCAAACTAATGATGGTGTGACCATCGTTTCTATAGATTCACTAGTCTTATTTATTTTGTCTTTTTTTGGTGTATGCCGGATGACTCTTTTCCACACTGTCGCTTTCTACCTGATGACAGATGCTGATATGTCTGAGATGGACAGAGAGAGGCTGAACTGGACTGTGTCCTCATGTCCCGCATGTCTTTGACACTGATAAAACACACACACACACACACACACACACACACACACACACACACACACACACACACACACACACACACACACACACACACACACACAAACAGTGTCCATGAATCACTCAGTGCAGCAGACAGACAGGCATTAGACAGCAGACAGCTCTCAGCACTGTCTGACACACTGCTGTGTGTGTGTGTGTGTGTGTGTGTGTGTGTGAGACATGCAGTAGTTGATTATAAACACTAACTGGTTGATATGGTTTGAATTCTATATGTGTATGTTTATCTAACTCTCATTTGCTCATGAACAAAATCATAATAACATTGAGTTGAGTCCACCCCAAAATGAAAATGTTGTCATTAATCACTTACCCCCATGTCATTCCAAACCCGTAAAAGCTTTGTTCGATTTTAGAAAAAAAATGTAAGATATTTTGGAGGCTTGATACTGTCCCATGGACTGCCAAGTAAATAACAGTGTCAAGGTCCATAAAAGTATGAAAGACATCGTGAAAATAGTCCATCAGTGGTTCAACCATAACGTTATGAAGCATACAGTGATGTGGAGAGACACAGCGGAGACTGTTGAACAAGGGATTGTTGAATAAAGTCGTTATTTTTGTTTTCTTCGCTTACAAACAAACAGTAATGTACCTTTATGGACACATTTTTAAATTAAGTTTAAGGAGGCTTGTCTATGTTTTCCAGTTTTTTTTTTTTTTTTTTTTTATCTGTCAGAATTTACTGAAATGTTTGTTTACTTAAGTAGCTATTTTTCAGTTTTTCCTAAATATATTCTATAATATAGTCTGGAATATTATATAGTAAAATATATTAAATGCTTTTGCAGGTAAAGAAAGCAAGTATTCTGTTGGGTGGCATTTCCCCCATATCTGGGGCTTTTTGACACTTCAGCTGTCATTTTTCCACGAAACTCCGTCATCTGATCAAATGTCATGCTGATTCAAACTTCAATGTAAATGTTGAGGTATGTGTGTCAGTGTGTACGTATAGGTGTGTGAATCAGTGTATGAATGTGTGTGTGTTGGCATAATCCCGTTCAGGAAACAGGTATTCTGGGCTGCTGGCTTCTATTTATTCACACGGACACTCAAAGGCTGCCGTAAGCCTCCATTAAGACAGGAATGGAATGTATTGAGTCCTGTCTACACACACACACACAGACAGACATGCGCTTGCAAATTTCCATGGAGCAGGTCCCTGCTTTAGCGTAGTTGAAAGCTGCTCTGCTGCTAACTTTAGAGCGCTTAAATATTCCAACATAACACATTAGCATGGACTACACAGATACACACCGCCATAGTAACACCAAACACACGTGCACACATCAACCTGCACATTCATCGCACATGCATCGCACAGCACCATTTGAAGTGCATTAATATTTCTCTGTTATCAAACACACACACACACGCACACACACACACACACACACACACACACACAGGTGTCCATTCATAGACCGGGCTCTCGCCGTCTCAAATCCCTCAGATTCCAGGGTCTGATCCAGGTCTCAGCGGGACATTAAAGTTTTGTCCGCTCTGGAATTTTGGGAAATTATATTCATGTCGTGCAGCGATAGCGTCAGTGCTCCGAGCACTCTGATTGGCCGCTGTGAGAGCGATAGAGGGATGAGGAGCGAGTGGAAAGTTAGCTGCAGTGGACGGCTGGGAGATGAAAGGACGGCTAAAGCTGGGATGGAGGGGTTGACAGAGAGAGAGAGAGGGCTGATATCTCTTTATCCCTGGCGTCTGGCACGCGGCGCTTTGTTCTAGATGTGTGTCTGTGTGAGGAACGGCTCTGTGGCACCACACCCCTCAGATGATAAATAATACAACTGATTTATTGCACATAATATAATATAAAAGCAGGCATGTCCACTGATTAAACATTACATTATTATTTCAATGGCCATTTTTAAATATTAACAGGAATTTTGTGATAAGATTATACATATTAAATGTTTAATGGTATAAAATTTGTTTAATGCATTTAGTTAATTTGAGTAAATGTATTATGATTTAGATGAATATTTAGGTATTTAGATTGAAAATGAAATTTTTCAGATATTTCAATATTAATATAATTGTTTACATATGCTATCTAATTATTACATTAATCACATATATCAATGGCTAATCAATTGGACCTCCCCACATTTCACCAATATGCCATAATTTCTGTAATTTAAATGCATTAATATTTACAGTGCCATTTTTTTTGCATATTTGTCACACTTAAAAGATTCAGATCATCAAACAAATTTTGATATTACACAAAGTTAATGTAAGTAAATAGAAAATGCAGTTTTTAAATGATGAAATCATTTATTAAGCGAAAAAAGCTGTCCAAACCTGCCTGAAAAATTAATTGCCCTCTCCTGTTAAATTATGAAAGAACTGTGATTAATCACATATTATTTTAGAAAACGGAGTTAGATTTCACTAGCCACACCCAGACCTAATTACTGTCAGACCTTTTGAGTCAAGACATCACTTAAAAAGAACCTGTCTGACAAATGAAGCATGCTTCAAGAGCAACACATCATGCCACAATCTAAAGAAGTTTAAGAACAGGCGAGAAACAAAACAGTTGACATATATCAGTCTGGAAAGGGTCCAGCGAACCACAGTCAGAGCCATTATCAACAAATGGAGAAAACTTGGAACAGTGGTGAACCTTCCCAGGAGTCGCCAGCCTACCAAAATTGCTCCAAGAGCACAACAACGACTCATCCAGGAGGTCATAAAAGAACACAGAACAACATCTAAAGACCTGCAGGACTCACTCGCCTCAACTAAGATCAGTGTTCATGATTCAACAATAAGAAAGAGACTGGGCAAAAACGGCATCCATGGGAGAGTTCCCAGGCAAAAGCCACTCCTGACCAAAAAGAACACAAAGGCTCATCTCACATTTGCCAAAACAATATCTTGATTATCCCCAAATATTCTGTGGACTGATGAGACAAAAGTTTAACTTCTTGGAAGGTGTGTGTCCCGTTACCTCTTGTGTGAAACCAACACAGCATCTCATAAAAGGAACATCATATCAACAGTCAAACATGGTGGTGGTAGTGTGATGGTCTGGGGTCAGGACCTGGACGACTTCCATAATTGATGGAAACATGAATTCTGCGCTCTATCAGAAAATCCTGAAGGAGAATGTCCAGCCGTCATTTTGTGACCTCAAGCTCAAGCGCACTTGGTTTATGCAGGAGGACAATGATCCCAAACACACCAACAAGTCCACCTCTGAATGGCTCAAGAAAAACAAAATTTAGGTTTTGGAGTGGCCAAGTCAAAGTCTGGACTTAAATCCCATTGAGATGCTGTGGCATGACCTCAAGCAGTCCATTCATGCTAAAAAACCCTCCAATGTGGCTAAATTAAAACAATTCTGCAAAGAAGAGTGGGACAAAATTCTTCCACAGAGATGTGAAAGATTCATTGCCAGTTATTTTGCCAGTGATTGCAGATGTTGTTGCAAAGGGTGGCGCAACCAGTTGTTAGTTTTGGGGGGAAATACATTTTTCACATAGTGCCAGGGAGGTTTGGACAGCTTTTTCCCTTAAAAAAAAGGCACCGCAGATAAATATTTAGATGAAAGATTTCTATAGAAAAAAGTCTAGACTAGATTTTAAAATACTTTAAATGTGCGGGCGATGTACCATGGAAGCTTCATGTGGCAATTTGTGAACTAAAAAGCCTTTAAAATGTTAATATATATATATATATATATATATATATATATAATTCATAATATTAGAATTTTTTTTGTGTTAAATGTATAGAAGAAAGTATCTCTCACATTGATCTGTTGTGCATATATTTCGCTTTCGCAATACTCCAGCTTTGCATAATTATATTAGATGATTTGGATGCAACTGAATAACTTCTGAATGACTCTGAATTTGATCTTGTTTACTAGTAAGTGGGTTTAGGAGTGGCGTCATGGTTACGGATCTGGGCTCACAGCCCAAAGGTCACAGATTGACCCCTGCTGTGAGTTCAATCCATGAAGTGAAGATTTACAGAGATCCCGCAGCCATTGTGCTGTTGAGCGCGCCACTTAACCCGAGTGTGTGCTGCGAGGCGTCTGAATGACCAGAGCCGCTGGTAAGATGCTGACCACCAGCACAGGATGGTCGGGATGCCAGGAGGGTGCTCTCATCCTACGATGCATTTCCCCTGGTGTGCTGTAATAAATATTTGTGTGTGTGTGTGTGTGTTTTGGGGCAGATCGCGGCTCGTGGAAGCAGGAATGTGCCACAGTTATGTGCATTTGTTCTTGTAATAGTGATCCGGCGTTCTCTGTAACCGCTGCCGCACAAGTGTGTGTTTTCAGCTATTATGAAAGAGCACAAATCAAAATTACTGTTGGACTATGAATGTATTCTGTTGAATTGATGACTAATGCATTTTCAGTTAATAAATCTGTTGTTTAACCACTTCAGCTGTTATTTTGATTTTTTGAGAATTAGGCATATGCAATATTGGACCCACCGGTGGGTCCCCAGAGTTGATGTGGTTAAAACTCTACGCCTGGTCATGTGATCTCAATATGAGGTGATTCATTTCATGTGAAATGTTTTCAGCTACTGATGTGACTGAAGGCTTTGTTATGTGTGGTTTTACTTTATGTGTGGTCAGTTGACTTTACAGCTGTCAATCTTAATTTTCTTATTGCATGTCTGTTGCAGGGGGAGGGGCATTCTTTTTATAGAAAGCTTTTGATTGGACAAAAATCTTTGTAGTTCAAGATGATGTAAACTGTTTTTCTTGTTATTTTAGTTTTTAATTTGCCCTCCCAGAAGCAGGCTTATCATCATTAACTAACACTAAAAACTAAAAATTATTTCATTGCTTGAAATAAACAATAACTGATATAAAATATAATAAACATCTTTTTTTAATTGTCACTGCACAACTTAATTGTGAATAGTAGTGCTGTCAATCGATTAAAAAAATTAAGTAATCATTTTTTTAAATGAAATAAATCGCGATTTAATCCCACCTAAAATTAAAGTTTTTAAATATACTTTTATATTGCAATATTTTCACATTCCAGCTTCGTAAAATTACAGTTTAACCCCTGATGTCACGTGGAAGGGTCAGAGATCTCTCAGATTTCATCAAAAATATCTTTATTTGTGTTCTGAAGATTAACGGAGGTCTTATGGGTTTGGAACAACATGAGGGTGAGTAAATAATTACAGAATTAATTTTTTGGGGTGAACTGACCCTTTGAATAGAAGTTGAAGTACTAAAATAACTAAACATAAATAATAGTTAAAAAAATATAAAAAAAGGAATACAAATGGCAAAACACGACAAAATTACTAAAACTTTAAAGTGAAAATAAAATAATAGAAAATATTAAAATAAAATGGAATAAAAATATATACATTTATACAAGTATACATTTGCTAAACATTTATTTTGGCTATGTTTAGAGGAAAATTATTAAATTATTTAAATGTGAAATGAAAAAAAAAACACTGTTATACCGTTAAACATATTTATGTTTGATGTCATTTTATTTTTGGCAGTACCGATATTTATTCACCATTAAATTAAAACTACAGTGTATCTGAAAAACAAAATCAAAACTAGGGGGCATTTTGAGAGCAGTAGAAACACAGATGTACTCTCACACACTCCTTCACTGTCTTCTTCATTAGCGCAGGACTCATTGAGGTCATGGAGCGCGATCGCAGTTTCAGTTACAGACAGACGGCCAGTAAAGGAAAGAGAGACTGATACTGTGGTGATGCAACTTTAGACCTGAGCTTTTCCCATAGAGCCCCCCTCAGCTCACACACACACACACACACACACACACACACACAGGGAAGGTTTGAGGTGGCGCCCCGACCTCTTTATTTATTAGCTCTGCTGAGCTGTGGAGTCTGTGGTATTTTCTTCCGAAATGCCATGCATGTGTGAGTGCATTTACGTCCGTGTGTGTGTGTGTGTGTGTGTGTTTGGGCACTCAGGCTTCAGGTATTCAGCAGGTTCAGATTTTAGATCACTTCCCCAACCATGACGCAGAAATAAACAGCACTGGAGAACAGATTAACAGCGTGTAGTTTATCTTTCCTACATGCCTGTTTTAATAATATTGCTTTGGTTTGTTGTCATTTTTTTGTTTTAATTTGTTCTTAATATTTCTGTATTTTATATTAATATTTATTAAATTTTATATTTTTTATATAATAATTTAATACTTATATTAGTTTAGTTTTTATTTTCATTTCATTTTATATTTCTATTTTTATTCTGCTGTATTTAAAAAAATAAACAAATAAACATAAATATTACTGCTTTTCTCATTTAGTTTAGTTTAATTTAGTTTAATTTGAAGGACTAAATAACTAAAAATAAATAATAATAATAATACAATTCTTATTTTCAGTTAACATTTTCATATATTTTTTTAAATATTTATTTTGTATTCATTTAAAAAAATATATATACATTTTATTTAATATTACTAATTGTAATTAATATAGTAATATACTAAAATAATTGTATTTATTAACTACATTTAATTTAATTTAATTAATTACAATTATATTTGGTGATGCAAGTGGTTCAGAAACTACACATGGTTTTATTATGATTTTCTACTTGTTAATTGGTCGCTGGTAGTATCAGGGGGAGGGACATTTGCATTCTTACACATTTGATTGGACAGAAATCGGTACAGTCCAGGATGAGTCATCGATATATTAAACCTGTTTTAGAAGATAAAGACTGTATATTTTAAATGTGAATATGTGCTAAAATAACTTTTAGGAGTATACTTGCATATCGATGTGACTAAAAAGTTAACAAACACCCACTTAAAGCCACTAAATTTGAGTTTTGATATGCTTCTAATATCATTTAGAGATTCATTTAGGGTTGTAACATGTTGTTCATCTGATCATACACTTCAGATATTGATTGCGGTTTCTTGCTGTGCATGTCTGTGTTTATGTGAGTGTTTTGTGTCTGACTGCGGCACATAAACAAACCAAATACCGTGGGAACAGAGAGGTGTGAATCAGAGCGTCTCTCTCTCTTTTACTCGGGCTCTCGGTCTGTCTCCATGTCTGGCTCCCGACTTCAAACCAAAATGACTTTTCCTCTTGTGTCAGCAAATAATCAGAGATCGTTCCTAACCCTGCGCAAGCCTATCACACACAGACACACACATGCACACATGCTGTCTAAAGCAAACACGTCAACCAATCAGTGCTTTCAAGTCCTCAGGATCTGTTCCCTGGAGTGTATTTAGGTATTTATGTTGTTTTACCATAGTTTCTGCACTGGGACTTCAGAGGCTGTTTTTCAGGTGTTTCATTGCTTAATGTTGTGCAGAGATTATTATCCTAGATTGTTTTTTGGCTGCGGGAAAAATATTTATAGATAAATGTCTTTTCTGATGTCAGGTTATGCACAGGATCTTAAAATTATTTCTGTCTCATTTATTTATATAAAAAATAAATAAAATGTATGCATGTTCCTAAAACCAAAAACCAACCTTTAAATTGAATAAAACCTTAATATAAATATATTGTATATAGAGAGGTTTTATTTTACACACACATACTATATATATATATATATATATATATATATATACACACACATACATATATATATACACATCCTTGCTGAATAAAAAAATATATAAAAATTATTTCTTGGAAAAAAAAAAAGATTTCCCTAACCCCAAACTTTTGAACAGTAGTGTATATTGTTTCAAAAGATGTCTATGAGTTTGAACGGCTGTGAATGGATTGAGATGCTGTAGTTACAGCTTCCACCAGAAGGGGCGTCCTGGACCATGATAACCCACTCTACACTAGTCTCCACTCATCCACCTCTTTTTCTGCTCTCTGTTGCTCTGCCTTTCTTTATAACTTCTCCTTCCTTCTCTTTTCATCTCGCGCTTCACGATTCCAACAGCATGAAGAGCCAGCCTAATGTTTGATGATTAATGGCTCATTTAACACTAATGAAGGAAAATAAACAGAGCGAGCTGAGAGAAACAGAACATGCAGAAATGACATAAACAGATTTCTGTGGTCTGGATCATTCATAGTCATTGTTTTGAAACGTGGCAGCGTGCAACATTGAGAAAAGAGACCCACACCCATAATAAAGCAAAAAAACTGATAGGAACTGTAGATACGGGCCGTCGTGCAGCAGTCAGTAAATCAGCGTCTGATGGACCCACCACCGCGGCTGGCATCAGGCTGCATGCGAATGACTTCATGCGGATGACAGCATGTCTTCTAGCCCCATTACCCTGATTTGAGGTGGCTACGGTGCAGAGATTTATGGGTAGCATTGAGTCGCTCCCCACAGGAACCGCAAGTGTGGTAGATTGTGCTGTAGACACACCCTCAGCACTCACACACACTCGTGAGGTTTCAGAGCGTCTGCGTCTCCCACTGTGACTCACTTCACATCCATGGTAATCGTCCGGTGACACTGAACGCAGATCTGCACATTCCCTCTGTCCACAGCATCCTCACCCAGAGGAATCTTTTATTGCTCTGATGCCGCTCTTTAAACACAGGCTTCCCTTTAAGTTCATTTTTTTCAACGTAATACACAACTCAAAAAACATACGCACATAAATGAATTCTCCTGCTCTTAAGAAGCATTATTGTTCGAAAAGCTTCTGCTTACATTATTTAAACCAATTTTGTAGATAAATTAAGTGTGAATTTCTTTACAAAAGTGATATGTTAATTAAATAATTATTTTGAATATATCTGATTATTTATAGTAAGAATTTTTTTTTTATTTTTCATTTATTTTTTTTAGCAATACACATAAAAGAGAAAATGTTATTTTTTATTTTTATGAAATACACAACTCAAAGACATTAAATAAAAAAAATTAAATTTACTTTTTCATGCAATACACTACTCAAAACTGTAAAACACATAAGAATTCAATTATTATTTTTATGTAATACACAATTTAAAACATAAACAGATAAATTCATTTATATTTGTTATTTTACATAATTTTTTAATGCAATATACAACTTAAAAAAACTGAAATATTAATTTTTTAAGCAATACACAACTAAAACTAAAACATATCAGGGAATTTTATCATTATTTTATTTTAATAAAAATGTTTTATGCAATACACAACTCAAAAACGTAAACAGAAAAGTTCAGGGAATTGAAAAATGTCAAAGTCAGTTTTGTAAAGAAATTCACACTAACATTTGTCTATTAATAATTTAAGCAGAAGCATTTAAATCAAAAATCTTTTTGGGGTCACGAGAAACATAAATCCAGTCAAATGTTTCCAAACGTTTCACTGCTACTGTATATGTTATATAGTCTAAAATAAACCGAAATATGGAAGAGCAATTATAAAAGCTCTTATGTTTTGGAGAGCCGTTTCTATGATAATTAGCTCATAGCCATGCGTGCAGACGGGAGCTGAACTGCGGATCATTATGGCAAACGAACACACAGAGATTTTCCATTTCATATAATGTGCTGCAAATGTTTCCAGTTTTCCATTTCATACTAAAACAAGCTCATTTGGTTAAAGGGGGTGTGAATGTGTGTCTGGAAGAGAACGCAGGGCTACAGTATCATACTCTGAATTACCAGATTTTTAGTTTCGATTAGTTTAAATCTCCCAGTGTGTGTTTATGATCATATATTCATATACAGCATCACTAGTTCATTAACCTTGTCTTTTGAGTGACGTTTGCCCATCAGTGTTCCTAATCCCTGAATGCCATTATTGGAGCTCTCAGATTGGTCGAGACACCGCTGCCATGGCAACTTCAGCAGGCATTGCTTCCCTCCTATAGACAAGTGTGAGTCGAGAGTGTGTCTGTGTTTTAGTTAGTTTAACATTACAACTGTGATTTACAGTCCTAAAAACATTCTACAGTGGATGTACATTTTCCGGTCCATGCATGGAGTTTTAGAAAGCTGGATCAGTTTAAATCTAAATTGTAAATTGTAATAGTTATTTTATATAAATATAAATATTAGTAAGGCTGTCTGTGATTTGTCTAAATGTATAAAAAAGAAGGTTTTTTTAAATGTTGCATATAAAATCATGAACTAATGAGAAAATGTGCTCAAACATGGAAAAGTCATGGATAGTTCTTCAAAAAGGGTAAAAAGCCCCATTTTTGTTTTGCCTCTAAAAAGCGATTGTTTCTAAAAACATCATTAGTATGAATTAGTATATAACTGTGATTTATTTGTTAATGCATCAGATATTCTTTTGCAATTAAGGGCCCTATTTTAAAGATTTAAACACAAAGTATAAAGCACACGGCGCAGGTGCACTCAGGGCGTGTCCAAATTTAGCTATTTTGCTATTTTAACGACGGAAAGTATATTAAGTTTAGAAGAACATTTTATTAATATTTTAATTATAAAATGTAAAATAATTGAAATCTATTTTTATTTTCTAAAATAAGTTAAATGTAATTTATTAAGTGTGTTATGGTTTTCTGTTGATGTGTTATACTTTTCACAGTTAAGTCTAACATTCTGAAAATTATATGTGTATTTAAAGTTTTTCTTTTAATGGTTAAAGTATATAATATATTTAAGTATAGGATTATATATAATAGTATTTACAGTAAATTATAACCTTAAAAACTTTTATTTTCTAGATTAAAATTGTTTATAAGTAATTTATTATGATTTTTTTTGTTGATGCATTAAATATTTTTTCAGTTATAGTTTTAATATTATAAAAATTGTATGTGAAAGCAGAGTATATAAAATGTATTAAAATATAATTAACTAAAAATGAATATTTAATATAGAGTACTTTAGTGTTTAAATTGTTACATTTTAAATAATTAAAATATATTATTTTCTAAAAAAGTAAAATGTATTTTATACTGTTTATGCTATATATAAGATGTAGTGTAGTATAGTAGCTGAATGAATCTTTTTTTCAAAATAGAAGATAATTTTTAAAACATGGATTATTAATTTGTAGTATATTTTACAGGTAAAAACGTTTTGGTATTATGTAGACTAAGTGTTTAAAAAGTAACACAAATGTTTAATGGTATAAAATATTAAGTATAACATTTTATTTAGGGAATATATCAATATTTAAAAAAATATAATGTTAAATATAATTTATGTTTAAACTGTATGCAGCTAAATGATTCTTTTTTTAAAGTTAAAGATTAATTTTAAAACATGGATTTCAGAGTTGCATGACATAAAAAATATAATTATTAATATTGGCAATTAAATATTGCATATTTACAAATGCATCTATTTATTTCATTGTCTGTTAGTTCAGTGCATCACTGAAGAGCAGATTCATTCACAGAAAAGCAGCTCATTTTCAGGAACACAGATCATCATGCACAGCAGCTTCCTCACCCGAAGCTGTTTTTTTTTTCTTGCATTTGTTCCGCTGCTAGTCTGCAAGCTTCTGAAGGAATATTTGAAGAGCTGCTAATGATGCCGCTTTAACTAAATCAATGGAACAAAAGAGAAATGGCATGACATAAAAGGATAAACGAGAGAATCAGGAGCTGATATTTCATACCTGTTCCTCTGCATTAACCAAATGTCAAAGAGAAATAAATACCTGCAGCAAAAGTGACTGACAGCTGATGTTCTGAGCAGTTTAAGATCAATACATATGGAAAATAAAACTAGTTAGTGAGACACTGACGACAGATGACATCAGCACCTGCTCAATAATGAGTAAAATGTGCTGCTAACACACAGCTTTCCAAGTGGGATGCGCCGCTGGCCTTTAGTTTCACTTTTATTGTTGCAGCAATTAGTATTCAGCACTGTTTAGAACACCTCCCTCCCTCTCTCTCTCTCTCTCTCTCTCTCTCTCTCTCTCCTTCTCTCCCTCACTCTCTCTTTCTGTTTACTGCACAGTTAGTATAGCTTATCGCTTGGCAACCACAATAAAAGTACACCAAGTCAGCAGCAGCAGAGACAGGGGCTGATGAAACACTAGAACACCTCCAGCAGCGAGAGAGAGAGAGACAGATGTGTGTTTCAGTTGGTCTGCACCTGAAGTGAAGGGAAGGCGAGTGTGACAGGTGAAACTGGAAGTGCACAGGTATGTGATCAGTGGGATGCTTGAGGACCGTGTGTGTGTGTGTGTGTTTAGTAGTTTTGTTAAACGGTTTTTGCATACTAATCACACTCGATGCGTGTCGACTGCGGTGTTGAGTGATGTTCACAGTGAGAAGTTCTGCTTTTGTCATGGCACTGGTTGGCGCTGATGAACGGTTTATTGGTGTGGTTTGAGGCTGTTGAGGTGTGATGATGTTCTGTGACTGCAGCAGAGGAAGGTTAACAGGTGGATGAATGAGTTTGTATGAGGGAAGCTTTGAGATCCTGCTCTAGATGTTCTGAATGTTTTTCTCTGTGTCGGAGACTCTGACAGGTAAAGGTCAGGATCACAGCGGAGCTCCTCCACACTCCAGCTGATCGAACCGCTTTGAAACAACCACACACCCTTCAAAGCTCACCACATCTGTCCTGCTGTCTATCTATCTATCTATCTATCCGTCTGTCTGTCTGTCTGTCTATCATTTTGTCTATCAGTCTGTTGTTGTTATCTGTCTATCGTTTATCCACCATTCTCTCGTTCTTTCTATCTAACGTTCTTTCTATCTTTCCATTCTTCCATCATTCTGTTGTTATCTATTTATCTTTATATTCTGTTGTTCTGTTGTTTTGTCTATCATTCTGTCTAATGTGTCTGTTATCTACCCATTCATCCATCCATCCTTCATTCTCTTGTTCTGTCATTCCATTATTATTCCATCCATCTCTCCATCTATTCATCTTTTCCATCTATCATCTCTCATCTAACCATTAAACTATCAGTCCCTCCATTGATAGTTGAATAGTGAAGGGTTAATGTAAGGTCAGGCAGACCTCGACTGTGTGTGAGCCCACTTATCTCATGCCTGCTTACCAAATTAACAAATAAAGGCCATCAAATACTAATTTGAGTTTAAATGACTGGATTATGAGAGAAGAAAGAGTGTGAAGTGATACATGAAGCAGATACAGTCATTATCCCAGTCAATACTTGACCACAGAATCTAGCGACTGACCAATCAGAATCAAATATTCCGGAGTATAAAAATCTGTTAAATGACTGCAGTGTTTTGAGATGACTGTATTTCTGTAAATTGGTGGTAACGCTGTGTTTGTGTGTGTTTCAGAGTCTGGGCTCCATCGACAGGAAGGGAACGCGGCAGAGAAGGTAAGACACGTCTGTGTCATGCTCTCGTTTGGGTAATGCTAGGGTTAAACATGGCATAATGAAACAGTCAAGTCATTAGGAATGTGTTTGACCTTAACTGGTCCAAGTGACCCACAGAACAGAGAGAGAATCTAGTTTTCTAGAGTAAGCATTTATAATGCCAACCTAAATCCGATTATGTGTTAGTCTGAACTGTTTGCCAAAGTGGGAATTTTTTTCTTTCTTTTAAAAGAATTCAAAAGTGAGAAAAAATTTCCTTCGGGCGTTTCTTTCTTCATTTTCTGAATGCATAAAATTTTATTTTAGGGGTAGAGTTAGAACGTGTTTAGAGTTCATCTACAGTCAATTTAATTATCTTAAAATTATAAAATCCATGTAAGGGATTCCTAAAAGTTGACAAAATTAGCAGATATATGCATGTAAACAGTCCTACAGTACAGTACAGGTGGGTGGTTGCTTTGTTCAATAACATTGATTCACTTGAGCGATAATCAATAAAGAACGAAGAGATTATAAAAAACATTGAGTTGAAACTATGCTTGTCGTGATAAAAACTTTTTGTTGTGTGATATATTGCCCCGGAAATAATTGCGATAATCAATATTATTGTCATTTTAAAGACCATTTTATGCCACTGAATATAAAATCATAATGTAACAACATAAAATGCAAGACACTTGCAAAATGCAAGGCCTACACACTTTGCAAATGACAACAAACTTTAAATTTTTGAGAATATTTAGATCATGGAAATTGAGTATCCAAATATTAGATACCTTAAAAACCTTAATAAATAAACTTTTTTTTTTTTAACAAAAAGTGCAAAGTAACGAGTAGAAAAAGAAAAAGTAAAATGCACAATGATTTTGTATGGAGATTTTTCCATCTACAGATTTTTCCCGGACCTTCTTTTCTCTGTAAATTACTATTACACTATTAGACTATTAGACACTATTGCTGAAAAACACAATCCCTACTCAGCAGTCAGATGTCTGTATGCACAAAGGCACAGATCCCTAAACAAAACCAAATCTGCAGATGAAACTTGTGTTACCTGTGGGTTACGCATCACTTGTATTTGCACATCTGTGTTGCATCTCAACAGTAAGTCTCTTTAATGTTTTAGTGCTCCCGACATACTAAATCATCTTATTATTGTGGGTCTGTGTCTTTCTGAGTCTGTGAATTATGAAACTGTCACACAATGTAGCGAAGGAGAGCCTTCCTATCAACAAGAACACCATGTTACCTTGGTTACTCCATTGAAAATGGCAGATCTCCTAAATCTGTCACTAATGGCTGACTAATGAGAACTGAACCGCTGATCGGATCTGATCAAAGGACGCGCACAAGACGAAGCCTTGTGTTCCTCTCTGGGTAGGTTATGTAAAGCTGCTTTGTAAAATTTCTCACCCCAGATCGATGATAGCTGATGTAGTGTTGGTTATTTGGGCTAATTAGTATGTCATCATTGTCAGTAATTTACCTACCTTTATTTTACCAGGAAATAATCCCATTGAGATTCAGAATCTCTTTTTCAAGGGAATCCTGGATAAGACGGCAGAATAATAGTTCCATTTTAAAAATACATATACAAACATTTAACAGAAAAGACATTTTGGCAATTTAAACATCATCTCAACATATTCACCAGCAGCACTCAGTAACAGCACATGTGCATTTAGTACTCAAATAGTTCTTTATCCTCATTTTAAATTTTGTCATTGTCGGTAAATACTGTAGTCAAATTTTAGCTAATTCTGCAATTTATACCAGGAAAAAGGTGCAAAAACTTTAAAAGCACTTTCACCTAAGACAGTTCGCGTTCGTGGGATATCATACATGATTTGGCCATATGATCTAAGATTACACTTCCTGGTAGTGACTTTTGGAGTCAGAAGAGAACATAAGTAAGGAGGCAGTTTACCAAGTATGGCCTTAAAAAGAAAAATATACCAGTGTTCCAGCCTGCGATTGTGCAGAGATGGCCAACCAACACTCATACAAGTTGCAATGATGAATACGAAATTTGGAATTAGTCACAAATCTTAGTGCTGCATGATATATTGAATCCAGCATTTTCAAAGAAGCTTTGTTTGCATGCATATATAAAATATCACCATGATCCAGCATTGACATAAATGTTGTTTGTATAAGTGTTTTTCTTGTACTAAAAGAGAAACATCCTTTGTTTCTATAATAGAAACCCAACTTTACTCTTAGTTTTTTTGTTAGACCCTCTATATGCTTTTTGAAAGACAAATTTTCTTCTAAAAGGAAACCAAGATATTTATAGACTGATACTCATTCAATTACTTTCTCATCTAGTGTAGCAATTTGACTAGCATCTTCTGTTTTCCTTGATTTAGAAAAGCACATCATTTTAGTTTTATCAGAGTTTAGTACAAGTCTCAATTTCTGAAGATTCATCTGAATAATTATAAAGGCAGATTGCAGATCCTCTATAGCACTTGTCAAGGCTGGAGCAGAACAATACAAAACAGTATCATCCGCATAAAAATGACATTTAGCATTTGTTACATTTTTACACAAGTCATTTATAGAAATAGTAAATAAAATGGGACCCAAAATGGACCCCTGGGGAACACCAGTTTGTATAAATAATGAGTTTGAGGACACACCATCAACATGAACACTTTGTGTTCTGCCACTCAAATATTGCCAAACCATTTGACAGCTTTTGGAGACATTCCAATATCCACCAATCTCTGAGACAGAACATAGTGGTCAACTGTGTCAAATGCTTTTGAAAGATCTAAAAACAGTGCAGCACAATAATCTTTAGAATCAATAGCACTTATAAAACCATTTAACACTTTCATAGTGGCAGTGACAGTGCTATGATTTTTACGAAAACCCGATTGCAAATCATGTAAAATATTTTTTGTTAATAAGAAGTCTTTTAACTGGTCACTTATAAGCCCTTCTAAAACCTGGGCTAAAGCAGATAGCTTAGATATAGGCCTATAATCAGTGTTGGGAAGGTTACTTTGGAAATGTAATAGGTTACAGATTACAAGTTACCCTTTCTAAAATGTAATAGTAGTGTAACTTTTTCAATTACTTTATTAAAGTAATGTAACTAATTACTTTTGAGTACTTTTTGATTACTTTTCTAAATTTGTGAAAATTAAAGAATAATAAATAAAAACATATACATCAACTTAAATACAGTTATCTAATAAGCATGTGACGTATTCTGTGTAATAAACTCCTGAAACATTGGTGTTTTTTTTAAACTGCTGTCTCTTTGTATATGATGATAGTTTTCTCAAAATAAGTCAAATGCACATGAAGTGACACAGAGCAGTTCTAGAAATTATGCTTATGTGCTCGTGTGCTCCTATATTGAGATGGCAGAGGTTGAAAACACTGCGAGCTTCAGTAGGCCTATGTGTAGTAAATGAAACCATGTCTTTGCCATTAATTTACAGGAGGGGTGGACTGGGGAAAAAAAATTCAGACTGGAAAACTCATACAAACAAATTCATGGACAAAACTATTTTTGTATGGACCTGACATAAAAAAAGGTTTAAATCTTTAATTTGGGGACATGCAAAATAATTAAAAGTTCTCTCCTGAACTGCACCTTCACTTCCATTTTTCTCTTCAGTTTCTTTATTTTGCCCTGTTATCCATCTCTCTCATGACTTTAATACTCAAGATTGAACAAAACTATACTTTACAATACAATACTCTACAATACTACAATATCTTTATAGAAAAATCATAATACTGTACACGAGTCATGTTTTTCCCTTACAAAAATTAACCATGCTTTTATTAGCCTAAAAGTAAAATAACCTTGTTTTGTTTTTGTTCTTTGCAAATGGATTTGTATTTATTTTTAAATAAATACATTTGTAAAATAATTTTACATTTTTTGTTACCACAGTTAAACAATAGTAACCATTTTCTCTGGATTTATAGTTAAATATTAAAATGTTAATTTTCGTAAGGGTTGTGTTGTTGTCTGTCGTAGCTTCCCCAAAAAATCTGATTATTTTTCAGCTAAATTACTACTGTAACATTACAACAGATAATAATGATGTCCTTTATATAGTATTTTGAGTGATGACTAATGAGCAACGTGCTGCTGCTTGATTAAATAAATAAAAAAACAAAGACAAAAAAGCTTTACAGATGAAATCTTTACAGATGAAACTGACCTGAAACCCTGAACAGTAGTTCTGCTTCTCTGCTCCAGCTGTGCGCTTCCACAGTCCACTCTATTCTCCCTCTCTCTCACATTGATTACTCTGAATCTGATCCAAACCGTTTGGCGGAGGCGCGGAGAGCGCGCGAGTCACGACTAACAATTCATGATTTATTAGAGATTTAATTATCAAATGGCGGATTCGTAAATGATCGTTTTAGTACATTCGGCGTGCAATTATACAATAACAATATTAAAATAGCGGGCCAAATCATCTGCCAGGCCACCGGGAATTGTCCCGGTTCTCCCGGTGTCCAGTCCGCGCCTGATTTCCACAGACACGCAGAATGTGCAAGTCATATATTGCATTTTTGGGGCTTAATATTCACAGACACTAGTCCATGTCATGTTTTGATTCAAGTGTACTGACCTACTTTTGATTTAGTCATCCAAAATGTGGCATATTCCGTCCGCGTTAGGCATTCCGTTTTTATGACTGGATTCTACGAACCAGACTGTGTTTCCACATCCTGGAAATTATTAGGGCGGTATGTCTCAGAATAGTCAGTGCAATTTGGGAAAGAAATCAGTTAAATCTGTATGTGGATTTGTGTAAATATTCAGATGTAATCCCCTTTGTAATCGTTAAAAATTTCATAAGTAACTGTAATTTAATTACTCATTTTTTCTTAGTAACTGTAACTAATTACAGTTACAATAATTTTGTAATTAAATTACGTAACGCCGTTACATGAAACTAGTTACTCCCCAACACTGCCTATAATTAATTGGGTTTGATCGGTCAAGTTGAAAATGTGTGTCAAAGCTTCTGCAATATGTTCAGCAGCAATATTTTAAAAGTATGGATCCAACCCATCTGGACCAGCAGATTTCTTAGTATTTAACCCTATTAGAGCATCATAATAGGGTTAAATTATAATAATAGGGTTTGTATTGTTCCAATACAAACAAGATCAAAATCAATAGGTACATTTTCCCTAGACAAAGAGTCATCCTCTTGTCTCCTCTGATGTTTTGTTGAATGGTCAAACAACAACCCAGAAGATATAAAGTGCTGATTCAGGGAATCTAACATACTTTTCTTGTCTGTAATAATTTTATCGTTTAACTTCAATATATTTGGCATAACAGTATCCCTAGCGTCAGAAGACAGTGATTTTATAACTTTCCAAAATTTTGAGGGATTAGCTGAGCTATCACATAATTCATTTACATAAAAATCAAATTTTGCTTTACGTATTTGAGAGACACATTTGTTTCTCAGGTGCCTAAAATTTTGCCAGTCTGAACTATTTTTGGATTTCTTTGCCATTGACCAAGCAAGATCACGGTCATGAATTAAATCAGACAATTTCTCTGAAAACCACGGATTTTCACGGCCTTTGATTTTATATTTCCTCAAAGGTGCATGCTTGTTTATAATATTCAAAAATAGTGACATAAAATATTTCAACGCTATTTCGGGATCTGGTATCAAATTCACTCTGGTCCAGTCACAAAGATTAAGATCAATACAAAAGGCTTGTTTACAGAATGACTTCAGATTTCTCTTAATTATAGTATGCGGTTTACATTTAGATATCCTGGCATCTCTCACACCTGCAATAACGCAGTGATCACTCATATCATTTGCAAAAACAGCAGTAGCTTTGTATTTCTTCGGCACATTTGTTAAAAACAAATCAAGAAGCGTAGACTTGTCAGGATGTTTAGGATTTGGCCTAGTAGGTGAGTCTATAATTTGAGTCAGATTCGCTAAGTCACAAAAACTTTAAATTTGATCAGATGCAGATGTTAGCCAATCCCAATTTAAGTCTCCCATTAAAGCCAATTCTGTATATTTTATAGATGACAAACAGTCAGACAATGAGGACAATGTTTCCTTTGGAGCAGAAGGAGGTCTATAGCATCCTGCAACTGTCAAAACATAATTCTGCGATAACTCAATTTTTAACACTAGCAATTCAAATTGTTAGACACAGACTTGGATAATTGTACTGTTGCCTGTAAACTATTTTTTACATAGATCGCCACTCCTCCACCTTTAGCACGACGATCAGTTCGAAATAAATTATACCCCTCCATAATAATGTAACTATCAGGAGTGGATCTACCCAGCCAAGTCTCGGATAGCACCATAATATCAACATTTGTCGATTTGGCCCAAATTCTGACCATATCAATTTTTGGTAATAGACTTCTTACATTTATGTGCACAAAACCAATACCTGACCTCTTTAAAAAATCAGCAGGGGTTTGGAGAGATATCATATCTGTCACAGGACCTGGGTTAGGTTGCACATTTCCTGACATCAGCAACATAAGTGTAATTATACATTTCAACATACAGTGCTTTTTGCAATTTTTAAAGTCCCCACTCATTGTGATTTTGGGCCAATAGTTTTTTGATGGAATAAAACAGTCATTTAAAAGGAGAAGACTTAAAAGATGCTTCAAGTCTCCATGTTGTGAAAACAGGCTCCAGTCATACATCCAACTCCACTGACTGCCAACTAGATCCTGTGCATAGCCAGTAATCTTTAAAATGCATTTGAAGAAACGTTATAGTTACTCACTGGGACCTCCCGGTGCACTTCATACTTTGAGATTTTAGGCAGACAGAGCAAAAACAGCAAGGCAAGAGTCATAATTGCCATGATAGACTTTGCACACCACAGAGCAGGGTAGCCGGGGTATAGTTTGAAGAAACAGAGCATTCGAGGTATTCGGAGTGTAGTAGAGATCCAGGGTTATAGCTGATAGCTAGAGAAGACCCAGGCTGCAGCTGGTGGCTGATGGAATGGAGGCCAAGATGTAATTAATGTAGACCCAGGCTGTAACTGGTAAAGTCAGAGTGATACAGCTTTACACCAAAAATGATGAACACAGAGATCCAGGCAAACGCCTCGCTCAGCAGCAGATGGTTTGTAGTTAAAGGACCCAACTGTTTTAACACAGCTCATGGAATAGTTCTCCTGTTAAAAATTGTTAATAAGTTGTGGGGTAAACCACAAATTTTCAATTGGGTTGCACCAAACGTTGTTTAAGGCAAAAAATAGTTTGAGAAGATGTTAAAATCCATTAAAAAACAAATTAAAACTAGTTAAAACAAACAAACACTAAACAGGACAAAGTATAAACTGCCATCTTGGAAAGTGGGCCTGACACTAATTAGTTAGTGTGTGTGTTCTGGTCCCAAATAAACGGCTCCCTGTAGCAGTTTAACAACGTGTCCAATTTTTCATTCTTGTTGAAAGTGAAACACTATGCAAAGCAACAAAATCATATTCAAAAATTTCACGAAATCTAAAATCAAACTTACAGCAAAAGTTCAAAAGTTTGGGATCAGTAAGATTTTTAAATGTTGAATGTAAAATAATTCTTCTGCTCACCAAGGCTGCATTTATTTGATCAGAAATACTGTAAAATTTGTAAATATTATTTCAATTATAAAAATTGTTTTCTACATGAATATAGTTTAAAATGTAATTTATTCCTGTGATGTGCAGCTGTATTTTCAGCATCATTACTGCAGTCTTCAATGTCACATGATCCTTCAGAAATCATTCTAATATGATGATTCGCTGCTTAAGAAACATTTCTGATTAATCCCAAAGTTGAAAACAGTTGTGTTGCTTCATATGTTATTTTTCAGGATTCTATGATGAATATACAATTCAAAAGAACACACATTTAAATGTTTTCACTGCCACTTTTCATCAATTTAATGCATCCTTGATAAATAAAACTATTAATTTCTTAAATGAATTAAAAAAAAAACATTCTTTTGAACGTTTTAGAGACCTGTCACATAGAGTATAACCCTGTATCCCTATAAATTGTCTTCAAATCAAATTGAATATGAATCACTTTTTCCAATTTTTTTTTTTTTTTTTACCTAAAAATGTGTGTAGACAGTTTATTTTTTGAACATAACTCTGAAATATACAATTTTGTTTGTGCATATGCGGTTTACTTGCTGCTAAGTGTCTCGGACTAAATGCTGGCAAATTTTGGAAGACTTTCCAGTCAGGCAGACAAAATTAAACCTGTGTGGCCTCACACTCAGTTAAGTCAAATTCAGCCAGTCACTTTGTTTTTGTGTGCAATTAGTGAACGAACTGAATTAGCGAGGAATAAAATGCATGCACCGTAACAATCTGCCGTCTCATGTTTAAACGTCTAGCAATTAATTGTGAACAAATCACATAAACTTTAAGTTGTCAGAATAGTTATTGTGGGTTGCATAACTAAAGGGAGAAAATCAAATGAATTAGCATGACTGATATATTGCAGCAGTGTGCGCATGTTTCTCCATCTCTCTCTCTCTGTCTCTCTCTCTCTCGCTTACCCACATAAGCATTTTTCACATAGACAGTCTAATAACTTTAATAAGTGTGCATGTTTCAGTGTTTGGTTTTGTGGTTGATGTGTGTATGTGTAAAGGTTGACTCAGTCATGTGTGTGTGTGGAGGGGCTGGCTTTGTGGTTTGTGTCTTTGATGTGGTTTGGCCATGAAAAGTCTGACGGTTCCCCAACAGTGCCGCGCCAGACACACACACACACACACACACACACACACACACACACCTCAGTAAAGCCCCACCACAGGAACTTTCCCGCGAAAACATCGCCTGGCATCTCACTCATTTCTGTGTGTGTGTGGCATCGTCTTTTCCATTCTCTCGCACACAGGCTTATATATGCGCAGGTTTGGCCAGAGGTCTGGTTGTAGGTATGGAGATGACACACCGGAAACCACCGGCCCAGAGAACTTCCTCACAAACACACGCTGTTGTGTGTTACTGAGCATGTGTGTGGTTTACATCTATAAATGTATGACACGTTCACACACTCGTGATCTGCCCCAGCAAAAAAAAATCACTGTGATGGCCGTCTCCACTGTGATTGGAATCTTGACGCCTGTGGAATTGTGGGATTCTGGAGGGAACGACAAGATGGGACACGCTTTCGTCCATTCCGGCATTCCGGCAAAGACCACAGAGAGAGAGAGAGAGAGAGAGAGAGACGGGGCGAGTAGGTGGCCCTCTAGAGAAGCCACTTTTATTTCGGAGTTCTGGGAAAATGAATCAGAAGTGTGTACTAGATTAGATTCAACTTTGTCATTGCACATGTGGGTACAAGGCAACGAAATACAGTGATATTATGTGTTGATATTCTTTATAATCGAGAATATACCCACTCTTCAGCTTCTGAATTTACTTTTTGACTAGAAGTCGACCGATGTATCGGTTTTGCCAATTAATCGGCACCGATAGTTGATTGCTGGAACAATCGGATATCGGCAAAAATCAATGCCGATAGTTTCCCGGGTTGTGACCATTGCTGGAGTGGATGAGAAGGCTCTGTTTTCAATATACAGTGCGAAAGCGGCCTCTAGTGGTTGGAATCACTGACAGCATGTGCTGTTTGTTTAGACACGTGATGCTGCACGCTGAAGAGAGCGAGAAACTTCAGACCCGGATTTAAATGCAGCTTTCAGAAAATTAATTTCTATTCAAACATTTGTCTTTCTGTGGCTCTAATAAAGTCTGTATGCTTCATTTATAGAGCTATAAGATAGATTGCTCTTTCCATTTGCTCCGTTTTTTTAAACACCGAACTTCAAACTTATCTATAACTCATTGTTCATTCTTGAAGTAAACTTGTGTCCGTTTGATGAATAAATAAACTGTTTTAGGCCACTGCTCGAGTTGAACACAACACGTCCGGTGTGTGTGTGATATGGGTGAGTTCTTCTAGACTCAGCGCTGGTCTTTTATTTTGATTAGATAATCATTAAGGGCCCTAT